>NW_020257631.1:134907-434907 GCF_003255815.1 Theropithecus gelada
AGGGAGGGAGGGAGGGAGGGAGGGAGGAAGGAAATTTATAAATTAGAAGACAAACTAACTCCATCTTTGAGCCCCCATGCTTTCATCTTATCCTTTCTAGAAAGGCCTTTAATAAGTTGTAGATGTCACTACAGGGAAATGCTTTATCTTTTCAGAGCATCAACCAATATTTGTGTTGATCTGAAATTAGTTTTTTTTAGTATGCTCATAAAAATTCAATAAAGAAAGCTATCACTAATTTTGTCGGGGATTTTAAACTGAAGTGTCTACTCAGGCCAGAAAGTTGATTCAAATGAGTAAGATTGCCCAAGTGTGGACTGTTACAAAATGGACAAATAAGACTTGCCCATCTGAGGGTTGCAGCACCACTCAGCTTATCATTTTCGGAATAGCATGGGCCTAGATCAGACAAATTTTCCAAGATAACTAGAATTCTGGAATTTTGTTTAAAAAATCTCATGATATGTAAATGCTAACATCAACTAAACATTTTTTTAAAACACAATGCAAGTCAAAATAAATATATCTGCTGTCTGTATTAGGACAGTTTGGACCTCAATTAAATAATAATGCACTGTAATCTGGATAAAACATTATATTTTATTCTTAAATGCCATTGTAGATTATGACTGCTCTTACCTCTTTTTCTTACAGAAGATTATTTTAATATTATTTATCTCATATCCCTTTGTATTTTATGTATATTTTTATCACTCAACTCAAAGTTAACCATGAGTGAACTAGGGTTAAGGAGAAGGATAATGGTAGGGAATGTTTCTACATCCAAAAACAAGGGTGGTTAAATGCCTTCTGCACATATTATTTTCTATTGCCTAAGTTTAGATTTTCCATCCTGACCCTAAAGTAAACTCACAAGGAAAGTGCAAACTCACACTGGCTCTCGTTAACTGAGCAGAATTAAAAATCAGTGTTCTGTTCCTATGGACTAGAAGACAATTTAAAACACCCAGGACATCAGCTGGGAAACTTCTGAATTCTCAGCTTTATTCTCATTCAGGACCTATGTAGGGAAATTTTAATCAATGTATTCACTAAACGAGACACCCAGATATTAATCAAGCTTCTTGCAAAGCCCTTTCTACTGTCTGACAGAAGGTGGTAAAAAGGAGGGTGTTTCAATAAATGCTCAGAATTTTGATTACAAAGAATAAGGATATTTTCCTGATTCTCTCAATACAGGGTAAGTGAAGCATCACAGTGAAAGAATTTATAATTAAGTTGCTTGGGTTGTATTGCGATGTCTCCTTAACACATATGCCCAAACTGATTCACCGAAGGAAAAGCTTTGAATGATTCCTTTTGGTGGAAGGAATCATTGCTATTATCAAGAGTTAAGAGACATGAGAACTGAAATTATCCACCAGCCAAGAGACAGAATTGATTGTACTTCTGCCAGGTCATCACTCCTTATAATTAAGAGAGAACATACAACATTCTCTGATGAGACCTGGTAAGTGTAAGAACCTAATGAAGAATTGTTGATTTATAAAAACCAAAAATTACAGACTAATATCCCTCATGAAGATGCAAAAATTCTTGACAAATTTTTAACAAATTCAACTCAATAATCCATAAAAAGATTAATACATTATGAATACAGTTTAATGCATTATAAATACAGTTTGTATCAGGAAAGCAAAGTTGAATGAATCAATGTCATTCATTATATTAACAAAAAAGGGATTAAGTAAATAATATCTCAGTAGACACAGAAAAGCACTGGATAAAGTTCAACACCACTCCGTTAAGAATTCTCAGCATGCCAAGAAGAGAAGAGACCTTATTTAATTTGATAAAAGGCATCTATTACAATTTAATATTTATAACTAATGTTATAATTTAATACTATTGGGAAAAGCCTAAATGTTCATCCCCGGGGCACTGGTTGAATAAATTATGGTATATCCAAACAAGCAACTACTCTAATAGACATAAAAAGTAAAGAGGACAAAGAATATGATATAGAGTGGTTTGCAAGATGTACTGAAAAGTGGAAAAGCAAGGTGTTACACCCCCTTCAGGAGTGGAGCTTAACCCTCCACCCCCTTTTTAGCATGAACCAGACGTAGTGACTCACTCATTCCCAAGGAATAGAATATGGAAAAAGAAAAACAATAATTTGTTAGTGGGAAACTCTAGTAAGTACTACCTTAACCAACTGAGCAGAGTTAACATCACTAGTCATAAGTCATGTTGATAGCATGTCCCCCATGTGGCCTGATGAGAAAGGTACTTTATCTCTGTTATATTCTTCCCCAAAACCCATAATCCCAACCTCTTCACGGGGAAAACATCACCCAACTTGGTGGGTATTCTACAAAATACCCAACCAATACATCTCATGGCAAGGTCATGAATAAATTACGAACTGACAAACTTTAACAAACCAGGGAAGACTAAAGAGACATGTGACAAAATCCATTCCATCCATGTGAGATCCTTCATGGGATTCTGGAATAGAAAAAGAATATTAGTGGAAAAACTTGTAAAATCCAGTGAATAGTCGTTTGTAAATACTGATTTTTTTCTTTTGGGTTTTACAAATATTAGATAGGAAAACATAATTTTAACTTCAGGAGAAACCATGTGAGGGGCATATGAGAACTCTAATATCTTTGCAACTCTTCTGAAAGCCTAATGTTATTTTAAAAGAAAATTTATTTTAAGAAAAACAATATGGAAAAGAGTGTATGTAACGTCAAATCTGTTGTGAGAAATAAAAAATAAGAAAATAAATATGTGTTTCCTATTTTTACAAAAGAAAACACAGGAAAGATAAACTAGAAACTGATGACGGAAGTTTCTTATAAGAAATAAGTAGGAACGGAGTAGATGGGGTATGTGTGAGAACAAGACTTCCCTGATTATATCACATTCTATAGTTTTGATTTGTTAAATCTTTAATATTTTTATTGATAATATCTGTAGAGGATGGCATCCAGCTGACGCAAGGCAACATGATTGTGATGCAACGAAGAAGGGGGAAGTGACATGACATTTCCCTGAATCCCCACAGAAAACAAAGACCACCATAGTTATGACCAATTTACATGTGTATAGATTATTGTCCCCTGAGACAAAGCTTCACATACTAAAAAGGCACATTGGAAATAAGCTTGAGTCATTGTAGTGCTCTCAAAAAGAAGATGCTAGACACAGACTTTATGATAGGTAGTGTTAACGTCTAGGTTAAACAGAAGCTTTCCCCTAGCAGTGGAACATCCTTTCCTTTTCTCATTCATTTTCTTTGGAGGACTCCTTTTTCTGAATCAATTACACTTATTATTTCTATTAAGCAATCTGAAAGGACTGGTGTAGCCTGCAGTGTAATAAACCTTTTCATTGAAAACTTTTAAAACTTTTCCTTCTTCCTTCAAAATGCTTAAATGCTTGCTAATGTCAATTGTTATTTGGGTTTTGTTTGTTTGTTTGTTTGTTTTTGTTTGTTTGTTTGTTTTTGAGACAGAGTGTCCCTCTGTGGCCCAGGCTGGAGTGCAGTGGCTCCATCTCTGCTCACTGCAACCTCTGCCTCCCGGTTGCAAGCAATTCTCGAATCTGCCTCAGCCTCCTGAGTAGCTGGGATTACAGGCATGAGCCACCACATCCGGCTAATTTTTTCTGTATTTTTAGTGGAGATGGGGTTTCAGGATGTTGGTCAGGCTGGTCTTGAACTTCTGACCTCGTGATTCACCCACCTCAGCCTCCCAAAGTGAAGTTGTTCTTGATTTTTGGGGCCCTACAGTATCCATTGAATGAAACATAGTCATACTGGCTGTGTCTTCAATAAAATCATCTGACTCTGAAGGCCTGGGCAGATGGAATTGCTGTTCAGAGGAGATATACAGGGAAATGGTCTTGGTAGACTCACTAAAAGGACATGAACCAACCTCTGTGTAGCTTGTGACTGGAGCTGTCACCATTATTTTCATCTCTTTCTCCTTTTGCCTTGAATGTGGCTGTTCAGTTTTGTAAAGCCTATCTGGATGGCTGAACCCCTGTTCATAGACTCAACAGAAGTGCTGACTCACTTAACTGTCCATACTGTCAGATCCCATGACTTCAGAGCTGGGGGTTTGCCTCCTCTGGGGCCTTCCAGCCCAGTGTCTATAGCTTGAACCACCATGAAGGGTTGACATCTGGGCCCACCTGCCACCAGGCCAATCAAGCTGTGCCACCAGTTTTGATTTTTGATGCATGTAAATGTTCTACATGTTCAAAATATGAAATTATGCCAAAAATAAAAACATAGAATACAAACAGAAACAAATGAGCCTGAAAGTGTTCTTGCTGGATATTTTTGTATTAAACCCTAAATAAACAGAAGAATCTAGTATATGGGACATCCTTCAGGACAACTGACCTGGCCTATTTAAAGGATTCAAAGTCACAAAGGACAGAGTGAGTCTGCTGAGGGAAAGATGAGCATTCTAAGGATACTACAGAGACATAACAATTACAGTGTGTGAACCTTTATTGGATCCTATATGAAAATGGGAAAAATCATCTTTATAAAACATTTTGGAAAAATGAGGAAATTTGGTATTTAGCATGGACTACGTACTGTGTAGCATTACATAAGCAGTATTGATTTCTCAGATAGGATGATGGCTCCATGTTTGTTGGAAGATGTTCTTGGTTTTGCCAGATGCATACTGAAGTCTTTAGAGGTGAGGTGTCACCATGGTTGAAATATACCTTCAGATGATTTGACAAAAAAGAAATATGTGTCTATCCATAAAGAGAGATAGAGGAAACTTGGAAATTTTTAACAGTAAATCTAGTTGTGGGATACACTGGTGTTAATTGTACTCCTCTTTTAACTTTTCTATAGGTTTGAAAAATTTTCAAATAAGAAGAGATTTTAAAGTCAATTCTAATCTTCTTTCTGATGAACACTCTCTGTCAGGTTAGGCACTTTGTAGGATTCATTTTTCTCAGGTATTTTACTCATTTTTTCTATAGTTACTGGTCTACTTATGTGTTATGTTTCTCTGATCAATTTTGCTGATTTTTATTCTTAGGAGATCATCCATGTCATCCATATTTTCAAATTATTTAGCACTCTACATATTAAAGAGTACATATATAGAGTGTTGTTTAAGTTATGGACTTCCCACCCAAATATGTTTCCACTTTCTTTCATATTTAATTCATTTGATTTTTAATTTCTCATATGGAAGCATATAGGATAACTATAGAAACCGCCACAAGCAATATAGGCCAATACATTCAGCCCTTAGAGCCAGTTAACTTGCTAAATGCTCACTAGATTTGAAGGCACCAGTAGCAGCTAGTTAGGGAAAAGTACTGGTCATAGATAAATATGGGATTGATACTAGGGAAAGTGTGGTCCTTTATCATTAATCATTAAATATGCTCATGTATATGTATGATTTTAACCTCTTTTGCTCCTACATGCCTTCCTCGGTCTTACTTTTGAAAGGACAGAGTACAGTCACAGCCACACAAGTTGATACCAGGCCAGTGATACCTCTGGGATGCCTGGCAGATGCAAATGGCAGACTCACAGTGGGGCAAGATTTCCTCAAATGCAAGATATTTTCCTATGTACAGGATGGCATTTTGGAAGATTATTTTCTAATTGTGTTTCTTCACTCTAAGTGCCTTCTCCATAATGTCAATACTGAAGGCTCGCTATCTGAGTTACAAAGAGTTACAAAGAAATTAAATAAAATATTTCATACTTCCTAGTCTTGAAATATTAAAATCTAAAATCTGGAAATAACGTAAGAACAGAAATCCAAATACTGCATGTTCTCACTTGCAACTGGGAGCTAAATTATGAGAACTTATGAACACAAAGGGGGAATGACAGACACTGGGGTCTACTTGAGGGTGGAGTGTGGGAGGGGGGAGAAAAGATAACTGTTGGGTACTGGGCTTAATTCCTGGGTTATGAAATATGTACAACCAATCCCCATGACATGAGCTCACCTCTGTAACAAACCTTCACATGTACCTCTAAACCTAAAATAAAAGTTAATAAATAAATAAATAAATAAATAAATAAATAAATAAAACCGGGGAAAATACTAACTAATATATACTTTGAGGACAGCTTATGCCTCTGGAAAATGATATAAAATATTTCACCCCAAAAATATTCACTTAGAAGTTTAATAATCTAAATATGATTCCCAAAAATCATATCAATATTTTTCAAGAGTTTGGAAAGTTGAATTGTTATAAGAAGCAGATGTTTCTTCTATGTTTTCCCTCTTTTTTAATTTTAGTAGAAGAGGATGATAATTTAATGAGGTCTAAAAGTAAAATTGAGAAACTAAAATATCATCCTGGGGTATGTGGGAAAGTGCGTGGGCTTTCTGAGTTCAAATCCTAGCTCTGCACACGGTAATGGGATAGTCATGTTTCCCCACCTGTAGGTTAGGGTGAGCAAATACCTATCAAAATAAAGAGAAATAATAATTTTAAAAAAGTTGAAAGCTGGAAACAATGTTGAATAAACACAAAACAAATTAGTGCTAGATAAAATATAACAAACTTATTTAAAATTTACCTCTTAGGAAAAAAAAAAAAGGGAAAATACCAGAAGATAGGAATAAAAGGGAAAATGAAGCCATAGCAACAATGCTAAGTCTGATTCTGCAATAGCTCTTGAGTAGTAAAATGGGACTATCAAAGTCAGTTAAGACTAAGAGTCCAGACTATATTGCCCAGGCATGCAAATATTTTGAAGCCTTAAGACTAAAAATTGCATAAAATTAGAAGTGGCACGCCTTAATTACTGAGATGCCTCGAAGGACTGGATTACTAGTAAAAGAAGATCCTGGGGGACAGGGTTGGGGGGAGAATATGTTGTCCTACTAACGAAAAATGAAGAAGTTTGTTTCTGTCTCAGCTGTAAATGAAAAAAGAAAAGAAAGAAAAAAGTCTTCCCTGAGAAATTGAAAACACAGACTGTGCCTCTCCTAGGTTTAGGATCTAACTATATACTCTTAGCATAGTATGGTAAAATTCAAGTTGACTAGTTAAAATAAAAAGTTAGTAAGACAAAATCTAGAAACATAAATTGATACAAAGTACTGACTAATGCTAGTTAGCCTTTAGCAGAGCAGATACAGGATCATAAAGGTGAATGATTGTATTAATCAAATAAGGAACATGCAAAAAGACATGGAAGAGTAGGTATGAGGGTGTTTAAAAGAAGACAAATCAGGGCTTAAGTTGAAGAAAATGGGAAGTGAAACTATTTGATGCTGATAAATAGGTAGTGGTAAGACACAAAAGCACTGGAAGTCACAATGATGTCAAAACAGGTGTAGTGAGAGAGTGATCTGAAAGGTTAGGTCTTCATATTAAGAAATTAACATGCTACATTTAGTATGTTAAAATTTAAGATCACTTTGATGGAGTAAGCTCAGTAAGAATTTCTAAACAGGAGAGAATTCTTGAACAGAAAAATTAATAAAGGTTATTACTGTTAAAGAAGTTAATGTTAGAGTCAGGGTGCCAACCACCCTCTCCCAGAATTCTGGCTGATAGAAAGTACACAGACTAATAAGGACTAAATATCAGCTTATTAATAATAGTGTAGGCCGGGTGCAGTGGCTCACACCTGTAATCCCAGCACTTTGGGAGGCCGAGACGGGCAGATCACAAGGTCAGAAGATCGAGACCATCCTGGCTAACACGGTGAAACCCCGCCTCTACTAAAAAATACAAAAATCTAGCTGGGCGAGGTGGTGGGCGCCTGTAGTCCCAGCTACTCGGGAGGCTGAGGCAAGAGAATGGCGTAAACCCGGGAGGAGGAGCTTGCAGTGAGCTGAGATCCAGTCACTGCGCTCCAGCCTGGGCGACAGAGCGAGACTCCGTCTCAAAAAAAATAAATTAATTAAATAAATTAAATAATAATAATAATAGTGCAATGCCCTTCAAATGCACCACTCTGTGACAAAGCTAAACATAATAATGTTGCTGGTATTTGAGACCAAGTTGATGGCCTTCAAATACCTGCTGCAGTCTAATCTTAGTGACCCGCCTGTTGGGAGTGTTAAGTCCACAAAGCAGATTCTGCCTTGCCCACCTTGGTTTAACTACCAAAGTGAGTCATGAGCAAAACAGGAGGTAGAAGAGAGAATGACAATCTTCTGACCTGGTATGTACTTATCACATAGGAAGAAGAAGTAAAGAAGAGCCCAATTCCTTTCATGCCAGTTTTTGAGGCAGGTAAAAATGAGAAGGAAGGGAAGACATGAGGGAGGGGAAGGAAGGTTTGAAGGAACGAAAGAGAGAGAGAGGAAAACTGGTAGACAGAGAAAGAAATCCATGTGCCATTTTTGAGGCTAAATAAAAGCATCAAAACAAAAAAGAAAAGAGATTCCAGGTCAAGATGGCCAACTAGAAGCAGCTAGTGTGCATGGCTTTCATCACAGAGAGGAACAAAATGGGCAAGTAAATACGGCACCTTCAACTGAAACATCTAGCTCCTCACACTGGGACTGATCAAGGAAACAGCGGAAACAGTTCAATCCATGGAGAATGTAGAAAAGCAGGGCAGGACAATGGCCCACCCAGGAATGGGAGTGTAACACAAAGCCAAGGGAACTTCTCCCCACCCAGGGAAGTGGTGAGTGAATGTGTGATTCTGGGAAACCACATTTCTCCCACAGATCTTTGCAACCTTCAAGTCAGATGATTCCCCTGTGAACGCACTCCACCAGGGCCTTTGGTCTGACACACAGGACTGCATGGAGTCTCAGCAGAGCAGCTGCTCAGGCACGCACAGAGACATGGGAGCTTTATGTGCTATGGCTCCATGCTCCACAGCAAAGTGACTGCCACTTAGGCAAGGCAGGAGTTGGACCTCCATCCATACCCCTGGAAAGAGGTCTGAATCCAGGAGGCCTAGGAGTGACAGTCTGCAGGTCCCACTTCCATGGTGCCTCACAGGATTAGACCCACTGGTTTAGAATTCCAGCCAGCCACCAGCAACAATTGGGACAGACAGGGTTCCCAGGAGGAGAGAGAGGCCACCATCTTTGCTATTGGGGTGATTCAGCTTTTCCAACCTGTGGACTTTGGAGAATCCAAACTGATTCAGGATGGAAAGGATCCTGCAGCATAGCACAGCTGCTCTGCCAAAATGTGACCAGACTGCTTCTTTAAGTGGGTCCCAGATCCATTCTTCTTCACTGGGCAAAACCTTCCAACTGGGGCCTCCAGTCACTCCTGTTGATGTTCTCTTTTGAAAACTTCCTGGGACAGAGTTTCCAGAGGGAAGGACAAGCTTCCATCTTTGCTGTTTCCACGACTTAGCCGTTCCAGCCTCCAAGCTTTGGAGCACCCAGGCCAATCAAGGACAGAAGAAGTACTCCATCACAGCATAGTTGCTCTACAAAAGCATGGCTATACAGCATCTTTAAGTGAATCTTCACTCCTGTTGCTCCAGACTGAGTGAGACCTCCCAACAAGGGTCCCCAGCCACCTCCTACAAGTGTATTCAGGCTGGCAACATGTTCATATCCCCCTGGGATGAAGCTCCCAGAGGAAGGGACAGGCTGCCATTTTCACTGTTTCACAGCCTTCACTGGAGATACCCCCAACTACTGGAAAATCTGAGGTGACTAGGATCTGTAGTGGAGCCCCAGCAAACCACAGCAGCCCTATAGAAAAGTGTCCAGACTGTTAAAAGAAAAAACAAATCTAAAGATAAACAACCTCAAAGATTGAAGGTATATAAACCCACAAAGGTGAGAAAGAAACAGCAGATGAAGGCTGAAAACTCAAAAAACCAGAGTGCCCTCTTTTCTCCAATGACTGCATCACCTCTCCAGTAAGGGATCAGAACTGGCTGGGCTGAGGCTGAGATGGCTAAAATGACAGAATTATAATTCAGAATGTGGATAGAAATGAATTTCACTGAGCTAAAGTAGCACATTGTAACCCAATACATGGAAGCTAAAAACCATGATAAAACATTGCAGGAGCTGACAGACAAAATATCCAGTACAGGGAAGAATGTAATCAATCTGATAAAGCTGAGAAACACACTATAAAAATTTCATAATGCAATCACAGGGATTAATAGCAGAATAGGCCAAGCGGAGAAAAGAATCTCAGAGCTTAAAGACTGTCCTTCTGAAGTAAGACAGGCAGGCAAGAATAGAGAAAAAAGAAGGAAAATAAATGAACAAAACTTCATTTGAAGGTCTCTAAGAACTTGCCTTATCAATCTCAGTACTCCTGTGTTGGGTGCATATATATATTTAGGATAGTTAGCTCTTCTTGTTGAACTGAACCCTTTACCATTATGTAATGCCCTTCTCTGTCTTTTTTGATCTTTGTCGGTCTAAAGTATATTTTCTCAGAAACTAGGATTGCAACCCCTGCTTTTTTCTGCTATCCATTTAATTGATAAGTTTTCCTCAATCCCTTTATTTTGAGCCTATGTCTGTCATTGCATGTGAGAGGGATCTCTTGAAGACAGCATACCAATGGATCTTGGTTCTTTATCCAGCTTGCTATTCCATGTCTTTTAATTCGGACAGTTAACCATTTATTTTTAAGTTTAGTATTGTTATGTGTCATCATGATGCTAGCTGACTATTTTGCATCCTGTCATCGTGATGCTAACTGATTATTTTGCATACTTGTTTATGCAGTTGCTTCATGGTGCCATTGGTTTGTGTATTTCAGTGTGTTTTTGTAGTGTCTGGTAATGATTTTTCCTTCGCACATTTAGTGCTTCCTTCAGGAGCTCTTGTAAGGCAGGCATGGTGATAACAAATTCCCTCAGCATTTGCTTGTCTGAAAAGGATATTATTTCCCCTTCACTTGTAAAGCTTAGTTTGGCTGGATATGAAATTTTGGGTTGGAAATTCTTTTCTTTAAGAATGTTGAATATTGGCCTCCAATTTCTTCTGACTTGTAGGGTTTCTGCTGAGAGGTCTGCTGTTAGTCTGTTGGGCTTCTCCTTGTAGGTGACCTGGTCTTTCTCTCTGGCTGCCCTTAACATTTTTTCATTCACTTTGACCTTGAAGAATGCGATGATTATGTGTCTTAGAGATGACCTTCTCACAGAGCATCTTTCTGAGGTTTTCTGGATTTCCTGAATTTGAATGTTGGCCTGTCTAGCTAGATTGGGGAAGTTCTCATGGATGATATCCATGAGATCTCTTTCAGGTGTACCAGTCTGTCATAGATTCGGTCTCTTTAAATAATCCACCAAAACACCAAAAATCTAAATATGCCAAATAAAAGACAGAGATCATCAGTATGTATCAAAAAAAAATCCAACTATATGTTGTCTACAAGAAACCCACAATAAATATAAAGACATATATAGATTAAAAGTAAAGGGATGGAGAAAGATATTCCATGCTAACAAAAATCAAAAGAAAGGAGTATTGGCTATGTTAATTTCAAGTAGAGCAGACTTCGGAGCAATGAAAGTTATCAGGGATAAAGATAGGCATAACATAATGAAATATCAGTTAATTATCCAAAGAAACATAGCAGTTCTTAATGAGTGTGTTCCTAAAAACAGAATGTCAAAATACATGAGGCAAAAACTAATAGAACTGCAAGGAGAAATAGATTAATCCACTATTGCTCAGAGACTTCACTACCTATCTATTAGAAATGGGCAGGTTCAGTAAGAAGAAAGTAAGACATAGTTGAACACAACAGCAATCAACTAGATGCAACTGACATCTATTGACTATTTCATCCAAAAACAGATAAAACACTAATCTCACCTTACATGGAACATCCACCAAGAGAGACCACATTCCAGTTTATAAAACACAAGTTGGCCAGGCACAGTGGCTCATGCCTGTATTCCCAGTACTTTGGGAGGCCGAGGTGGGCAGATCACGAGGTCAGGGATTCAAGACCAGCCTGGCCAATATGGTGAAACCCTGTCTCTACTAAAAATACAAAATTTATCCAGCATGGTGGCACAAGCCGATAGTACTAGCTACTCAGGAGGCTGAGGCAGAAGAATTGCTTGAACCTGGGAGGTGAAGTTGAAGTGAGCTGAGATCATGCCACCGCACTCCAGCCTGGGTGACAGAGTAAGAATCTGTCAAAAAAAAAAAAAAGAAAAAAAAAAGCCACTCAATTCAGTATGAATGATAGCTGAAAAATCTCAAAGTACTTGAACGCTAAGCAACACACTTCTTAATAACACATGATCAAAGAATAAATCTGAAAAGAAATTTTAAAATGTTACTCACTAAATATATATGCAATTTATTAAAATATGTGGGATATAGCAAAGGCAGTGTTTACAGGGAAATTTATAGCCTTGAATGTGTAAAGTAGAAAGGGATAAAAGTCTAAAGTCAACAAGCTAAGCTTCTACCTCAAAAAAACTAGAAAAGAGCAAATAAAATACAAAGTAAATATAAAAAAGAAATAATAAAAATTAGAGCAGAAATACATATAATTGATAACAGGAAACCAGGAAGTCTTAGCCAGAGCAATTAAGAGAAAGAAATAAAAGACATCAAAAATAGGAAAAAAAGAAGTCAAACTGTCTCTCTTCACTGATAATAGGATTCTATACTTAGAAAACCCTGAAGATTCCACAAAAAGGCTCCTGAGCTAATGAATGACTTCAGTAAAGTTTTGGGAAATAAAGTCAATGTATAAAAATCAATAGCACTTCTGGGCCGGGCATGGTGGCTCACACCTGTGATCCCAGCACTTTGGGAGGCCAAGGCAGGTGGATCATGAGGTCAGGAGATCAAGGCCATCCTGGCTAACACAGTGAAACCCCATCTCCACTAAAAACTACAAAAAAATTAGCCAGACTTGGTGGCAGGCACCTGTCGTCCCAGCTACCCAGGAAGCTGAGGCAGGAGAATAGCATGAACCTTGGAGGCAGAGCTTGAGTGAGCTGAGATCACACCACTGCACTCCAGCCTGGGCGACAGAGCGAGACTGTCTCAAAAAAAACAAACAAAAAAAAACCCTCAATAGCACTTCTGTGTAGCAATATCACTCAAGCTCAGAGCCAAATTAAGGATGCAATTCCATTTATAATAGACAGACAGACAGACAGACACACACACACACACACACACACACACATATCTAGGAATACATCTAATCAAGTAATTGAAAGATCTCTACAAGCAGAGCTACAAAACACTCCTGAAAAAAAAACATGGATGACTCAAACAAATGGAAAAACATTCCATGCTCATGGATTGTAAGAATCAATATTGTTAAAATAGCCATCCTGCCCAAAGTAATGTACAGATTCAACATTATTCCTATCAAACTACCAAGGTCATTTTTCACAGAACTAGGAAAAACATATTCTAAAATTCATAGGGGACCAAAAAAGAGCTCAAAGAACCAAAGCAATCCTAAGCAAAAAGAACAAAGCTGGAGGCATCACGCTACCTGACTTCAAACTATACTACAAGGCTACAGTAACCAAAACAGCATGGTACTGGTACCAAAACAGAGATATAGACCAATGGAACAGAACAGAGCCCTCAGAAATAATACCACACATCTACAGCCATCTGATCTTTGATAAACCTGAGAAAAACAAGCAATGGGGAAAGGATTGCCTATTTAATAAATGGTGCTGGGAAAATTGGCTAGCCATAAGTAGAAAGCTGAAACTGGATCCTTTCTTTACTCCTTATACGAAAATTAATTCAAGATGGATTAGAGACTTAAATGTTAGACCTAATACCATAAAAACCCTAGAAGAAAACCTAGGTAGTACCATTCAGGACATAGGCATGGGCAAAGACTTCATGTCTAAAACACCAAAAGCAATGGCAACAAAAGCCAAAATTGACAAATGGGATCTAATTAAACTAAAGAGCTTCTGCACAGCAAGAGAAACTACCATCAGAGTGAACAGGCAACCTACAGAATGGGAGAAAATTTTTGCAATCTACTCATCTGACAAAGGGCTAATATACAGAACCTACAAAGAACTCAATCAAATTTACAAGAAAAAAAAACAAACAACCCCATCAAAAAGTGGGCAAAGGATATGAACAGACATTTCGCAAAAGAAGACATGCATACAGCCAACAGACACATGAAAAAAAGCTCCTCATCACTGGCCATCAGAGAAATGCAAATCAAAACCACAATAAGATACCATCTCACACCAGTTAGAATGGCAATCATTAAAATGTCAGGAAACAACAGGTCCTGGAGAGGATGTGGAGAAATAGGAACACTTTTACACTGTTGGTGGGACTGTAAACTAGTTCAACCATTGTGGAAAACAGTATGGCGATTCCTCTAGGATCTAGAACTAGAAATACCATATGACCTAGCCATCCCATTACTGGGTATATACCCAAAGGATTATAAATCATGCTGCTATAAAGACACATGCACATGTATGTTTATCGCGGCACTATTCACAATAGCAAAGACCTGGAATCAACCCAAAGGTCCATCAGTGACAGACTGGATTAAGAAAATGTGGCACCTATACACCATGGAATACTATGCAGCCATAAAAAAGGATGAGTTCGTGTCCTTTGTAGGGCCATGGATGCAGCTGGAAACCACCATTCTCAGCAAACTATCACAAGAACAGAAAACCAAACACTGCATATTCTCACTCACAGGTGGGAATTGAACAACAAGATTCCTTGGACACGGGAAGGGGAACATCACACACCGGGGTCTATTACGGGGAGGGGGAGGGGAGAGGGATGGCATTGGGAGTTATACCTGATGTAAATGATGAGTTGATGGGTGCTGATGAGTTGATGGATGCAGCACACCAACATGGTACAAGTACACATATGTAACAAACCTGCACATGTACCCTAGAACTTAAAGTATAATTAAAAAAAAAAAAAGAAGAAAGTGGACTCTTCCTTCATACCATATACAAAAATCAACTCAACATGAATTAAAACCTTAAATGTAAAACCCAAAATAATAGAAACCCTGGAAGACAACCTAGGCATTACCATCCTGGACATAGGAACTGGCAAAAATGTCATGGTAGGAAGCCAAAAGCCATCGCAACTAAAACAAAATTTGACAAGTGAGATATAATTAAATTAAAGAGTCTCTGCACAGGAAAAACAATAATCAAGTAAACAGACAGCCTACAGTATAGGAGAAAATATCTGTAAGCTATGCATCTGACAAAGGTCTAATATCCAGCTTCTATAAGAAACTTAAACAAATGTGCAAGAAAAGCAAACAAACCCATTAAAAGTGGACAAAAGGCAAGAATAGACACTTTTCTTTTTCATGTGACTTTTTCTAAAATTTTATTTTATTTGAAGTTTTCTGGGATACATGTGCAGGACATGCAGGTTTGTTACACAGGTAAGTGTGTGCCATGGTGGTTTGCTGCACCTATCAACCCATCACCTAGGTTTTTAAGACCCACATTCATTAGCTATTTGTCCTGAAGCTTGTCATCCCCCCACCCCCTGACAGGCCCCAGTGTGTGTTGTTCCCCATTCCCCCTGTGTCCATGTGCTCTCATTGTTCAGCTCCCACTTATGAGTGAGAACATGTAGTGTTTGGTTTTCTGTTCCTGTATTAGTTTGCCGAGGAAAATGGCTTCCAGCTCCATCCATGTCCCTGCAAAGGACATGAACTCATTCCTTTCTACGGCTGCATAGTATTCCCTGGTGTATATATACCACATTTTCTTTATCCAGTCTATCATTGATGGGCATCTGAGTTGATTCTATGTCTTTACAATTGTGAATAGTGCTACAATAAATATACATATGCACATATCTTTATAATAGAATGATTTGTATTCCTTTAGGTATATACTCAGTAATGGAATTGCTAGGTCAAATGATATTTCGGCTTCTAGATACTTGAGGAATTGCCACACTGTCTTCCACAATGGCTGAAATAATTTACACTCCCACCAACAAAGTAAAAGCATTCCTATGTCTTCCCAGCCTCGCCACCATCTGTTATTCTTGACTTTCTAATAATTGCCATTATGACTGGTGTGAGATGGTATCTCATTGTGTTTCTGATTTGCCGTTCTCTAATGATCAGTGATATTGATGTTTATAGGTTGCATAAATGTCTTCTTATGAGATGTGTCTGTTTACGTCCTTTGCCCACTTTTTGATGGTGTGTTTTTTTTTTCTTGTAAAATTAAGTTCCTTGTAGATTCTAGATATTAGTTTTTTGTCAGATGGATAGTTTGCAAAAATTTTCTCCTATTCCATTGGTTGTCTGTTCGCTCTGATGATAGTTTCTTTTGCTGTGTAGAAGCTGTTTAGGTTAATTATATCCCATTTGTCAATTTTTGCTTTTGTTGCAATTGCTTTTGATATTTTTGTCATAAAATCTCTGCCCATGCCTTTCTCCTGAATGGTATTGCCTTTTCTTCTAGGGTTTTTACAGTTTTGGGTTTTACATTTAAGTCTTTAATCTGTCTTGAGTTAATTGTTATATAAGGTGTAAGGAAGGGGTCCAGTTTCAATTTTCTGCATATGGCTAGCCAGTTTACCCCGCACCATTTATTAAATAGAGAATCTTTACCCAACTGCTTGTTTTCATCAGGTTTGTTGAAGATCAGATGGCTGAAGATGAGTGGTCTTATTTCTGAGATCACTATTCTGTTCCATTGGTCTATCAAACAGACACTTTTCAAAAGAAGACATAATTGCAGCCAACGAGCTTATGAAACAAACTCAATATCACTGATCATTAGAGAAATGCAAATCAAAACCACAATGAGATACCATCTCACACCAGTCAGAATGGCTTTTTTTAAAAAAAAAAAACTTTTATGTTAAGTTCAGGGGTACATGTGCAGGATTTGCAGGTTTGTTATACAGGTAAACTTGTGTCATGAGGTGTGTGATACAGACTATTTCATCACCCAGGTATTAAACCTAGTATCCATTAATTATTTTTCCTTATTCTCTCCCTCCTCCCAACCTCCATCCTCTGTTAGGCCCTAGTGTGTGTTGTTCCCTTCTGTATATCAATGTTTTCTCATCATTTAGCTCCCACTTTATATATAAGAAGATGAGATATTGGTTTTCTGTCCTTGCATTAGTTTGCTAAAGATAATGGCCTCCAGCCCCATACAAGTTCCTGCAAAGGATACAATCTCATTCTTTTTTATGGCTGCATAGTGTTCCATGGTGTCTATGTACCACATTGTCTTTATCCAGTCTATCATTGTTGGGTATTTGGGTTGATACTATGTCTTTGCTATTGTGAATAGTGCTGTAGTGAACAAATGTGTGTGTGTGTCTTTATGACAGAATAATTTATATTCTTTTGAATATATACCCAGGAATGGGATTGCTGGATCGAATGGTATTTCTGTCTTTAGGTTTTTGAGGAATCTCCACACTGTCTTTCACAATGATTGAACTAATTTACACTCCCTCCAACAGTGTATAAGTGTTCCTCTTTCTCCACAACCTCACCAGCATCTATTATTTGTTTACTTTTTAACAGCCAGAATGGCTATACAACGGTAGACTGGATAAAGAAAATGTGGTACACATACACCATGGAATACTATGCAGCCATGAAAAAGAACAAGACCATATCCTTTGCAGGAACATGGATGGAGCTGGAGGCCATTATCTTTAGTAAACTAATGCAGGAACAGAAAATGAAATACTGCATCTTCTTACTTATAAGTGGGAGCTAAATGATGGGAACACATGAACACATAGAGGGAAACAACAGACACTGAGGCTTACATGAGGGTGGAGGGTGGAATGAGTAAGAGGATCAGGAAAAATAATGGTAAGACTGGATAAAGAAAATGTAGTACATATGCACCATAGAATACTATGCAGCCATAAAAAGAAATGAGATCATGTTCTTTGCAGGGACATGGATGGAGCTGGAAGCCATTATCCTCAACAAACTAACACAGGAACAGAGAAGCAAGCACTGCATGTTCTCACTCATAAGTGGTAGTTGAACAATGAGAACATATGGACACAGGGAGGGGAACAACACACACCAGACCCTGTCAGTAGGGGAGGGGAAGGAGAGCATCAGGACAAACAGCTAATGCATGTGGGGCTTAAAACCTACGTGAAGGGTTGATAGGTGCAGCAAACCACCATGGCACCCATATACCTATGTAGTAAACCTGCACATTCTGCACATGTATCCCAGAACCTAAAGTAAAAATAAAATAACATAACAAAAAGAAAAAAAATGGATAAAGAAAATGTGGCCATTTGTTTATATACCATGGAATACTATGATGTCATTAAAAAGAATGACAATCATGTTCTTTGCAGTAACATTGATGTAGGTGGAGGCCGTTACCATAAACAAATTAATACAGGAACAGAAAACCAAATATCACATGTTCTCATTTATAAGTGAAAGCCAAACTTTGGGTACTTATGGACATAGAGATGGCCACAATAGACACTGGAGACTGCCATAAAGGGGAGGGAGAAAGGAGGGCTAGTGTTGAAAAGCTAACTATTGGGTACTATGCTCAGTATCTGGGTGATGGAATCAATTGTACTCCGAACCTCAATATCTCATATATAGCCAGGTAACAAACCTGCATATGTACCCTCTGAATCTAAAACATTGAAATTCTTTAAAAACAGAAAATCAATAGAGAAAATCAACAAAACCAAAAGCTAACCTTTTTGAAAAAGTCAATAAAATTCATAAGGTTCTAGCCAGGCTATATAAGAAAGAATACACAACAAATAAACTAATATCGTAAATGAAAGATGGAATATCAGTACATTTCCCATGGACATTAAAAGGATAATAATGAAATGTTATGAATGTAACTTTATAGTTGACTCTATGACAATGATTTGATAACCTAGATGAAATGGTTCAATTCCTTGAAAGACACAATCTTCTAAAACTTACCTAAGAAGAAACAGACAATCCGACTAGGACTATATGTATTAAGGAAATTTAATCAATGATTAATAACCTTCTAAAACAAACAAACAAAAAATACCAGATGGGTTTACTGGTGAACTCTACCTAATATTTATTTTTTTATATTACACCAATTATCTGTAATTTCTTTGAGAAGACAAAAGTAGAGGAAGTACTTCCTAACTCATTCTATGATGCAAATATTACGTACTCTAATGCTCAAACTAGACAAAAGCATCACAAGAAAAGAAAACTACAGATCAAAGTTTCTCATGAACGTAGATGCAATAATCCTCTACAAAATATTAGGAAACTAAATTTAATAGTGAACTATTAGGTTGGTGCAAAGGTAATTGCGATTTTTACCATTATTGTTCGTTTGTTTGTTTGTTTTTGAGATGGAATCTCCCTGTTGTCACCCAGGCTGGAGTGCAATGGCTCTCAGTTCACTGCAACCTCCACCTCCCGGGTTCCAGCATTTCTCCTGCTTTAGCCTCCCAAGTAGCTGAGATTGCAGGTGCCCGCCACCATGCCCGGCTAATTTTTGTATTTTTAGTAGAGAAGGGATTTCACCATATTGGCCAGGCTGATCTCAAACTCCTGACCGCAGGTGATCCACCCACTTCAACATCCCAAAGTACTGGGATTACAAACATGAACCACTGCGCCCAGCCCGCCATTATTGTTAAATGGCAAAAATTGCAATTACTTTTGCACCAATCTAATAGAAGAGTTATGTACCATGACGAAATAGGATTCATGCGAGGTATGCAAGGCTAGTTCAACATTCAAAAATCAATTAATGTAGTCTACCACCACAACAAACTAAGGAAAAAAAACCACATGATCATATAAATAGATACAAAAAAGCATTTGACAAAATTCAACACCTTTTCATGATTAAAAAATATATATTAAACTAGGATAGAGGGGAACTTCCTCAAGTTAGTAGGGAATTTCTATGAAAACCTACAGCTAACATCATGCTTAATGGTTTGAAACTAGAAGCTTTTCCACTAACATCAAGAACAAAGCAAGAACGTCCCCTCTTATGATTGCTTTTGAATATCATACTAGAATTCCTGTTAAATACAATAAGACAAGAAAAAGAAGTAAAAGGCATGCAGATTGGGAAGGAAGAAATCAAAGTGTCTTTGTTCGCAGAGAACATGTCCATCTATATAGAAAATCTGAAAGAATAAACAAAAAACCTTTTGGAACTAATAAGCAGTTATAGCAAGGCTGCTATAGCAAGGTTGCAGGATGAAAGGTTAATAAGCAAGAATTAATCACTTTCCTATATATAAGCAATGAGTAAGTGGAATTTGAAATGAAAAACATACTACCATTTACGTTACTGCACCTCAAAATGAAATACTTAGATAGAAATTACAAAACATGTCTAATATCTATATGAGGAAAACTATAAAACATTTACAAAGGTATCAAAGAACTCAGTAAATGGAGAGATATTCCATATTCATGAATAGGAAGGCTTAATATTGTCAACATGTCATTTCTGCACAACTCGCTATATAGATTCATTGCAATCCTAAAATCCCACAAAGTTACTTTGTGGATATCAACAAATTGGTTATAGTGTTTATATGGTCCAACAAAAGACTCAGAATAGCCAATTCAATATTGAGGGAGAATAGCGAAATCAGAGGACTGACATTACCCAACCTCAAGACTTACTGGAAAAATAGAGTAAATTAAGACAGTGTGGTATGGGTGAAAGAATAGAGAAATCAATCAACAGAACAGAAAACAGAACCTGGAAATAGACCTATATATAAACAAAGTCAACTGATCTTTGACAAAGGAACAAAGGCAGTAAAATGGAGCAAAGACAGTTTTTCAGCAACAGTGTGGAAAAACCAACATCCACATGCAAAAAAGAAAAAGAAAAAGAATCTACACACAGACCTTGGGCCCTTTACAAAAAATAATTGTAAGTGAACATAGACTCATAGACCTAAATATAAAATGCAAAAAATATAAAACCATAGAAGACAATATTTTTAAAGTCCTAAATTACCTTGTGTAATTTTTTTATATTTTTAATGAACCTGACATTGCAAACATAGGCAAATTACTTTTAGATACAACACCAAAGGCATGATCTATGAAAGAAAGAATTGGTAAACTAGATTCACTAAAATTAAAACTCCTACTCTGTAAAAGACAATGTTAACAGAATGAGAAAACAAGCCACGGAGTAGGAAAAAACATTTGCAAAAGAAACGTCTAATAACAGAATATTATTCAAGACATACAAAGAACTCTTAAAACTCAACAATAAGAAAATGAACAATCCAATTATAAAATGGGCCAAAGACCTTAACAGACTTCTCACCAAAGAAGATACACAGATGCCAATTAAGCTTATGAAAAGATGTTCAACATCGTGTGTCGTTAGGGATTTGCAAATTAGAACAATGAGATACCACTACACAACTATTAGAATGGTGAAACTTCAGAACACCGGCAACACTAAATGCTGGGTAGGATACAGAGAACAGGAATTCCCATTCTTTACTAGTATATATGCAAAATGGTACAGCCATGCTCAACAAAGACAGTTTTGGCAGTTTCCTGCAAATCTAAACATATCCTTATCACACAATCCAGCAATCTCATTCCTTGTTATTACCCAAAGGAGTTGAAAACTTATGCCTACATGAAAGTCCACCCACAATGTTTATAGAAACTTTAATTGTACTTGCCAAAACCTGGAAGTCACCAAGATGTCCTTCAGTAGTTGAGTAGATAAATAAACTGAGATTTATTCAGACCGGAATATTATTCAGTACTAAAAAAGAAATGCATTATCAAGCCATGAAAAACATAGAGGAAACTTAAATGCATGTTACTAAGTGAAAGAAACCAATCCTGAAAAGGCTACATTTCATATGTTCCAACTATATCACATTCTGGGAAAGGCAAAATTATGGAAACAGTATAAAAATATTAGTGATTAGTAACAGTAAAAAGATTAGGGAGAAAGAGAAAAATAAGCTGAGCACAGAGGATTTTTATGACAGCAAAACTCTTCTGTATGACATTACAATGGTGGATACATGTCATTATACATTTGCCAAACTCCCTGAATGAACACCACCAAGAATAAACCCTAATATAAACTACAGACTTTGGGTAATAATGATGTGTCAATGTAAGTTAATTAATTGTGTATGCCACCCTATTGAGGAATGCTGATAGTGGGGTAGGTTGTACATGTATGGCAACAAGGAGTATGTGGGAACTCTGTATTTTCCACTCAAATTTACTATGAACCTAAAACTTCTCTAGAAATAGAGTTGTTTATTATTATTATTATTATTATTATTATTATTATTATTATTTTGAGATGGAGTCTTGCTTTGTCGTCTATCCTGGAGTGCAGTGGCATAATCTTGGCTCACTGCAACCTCTGCCTCCTGGGTTCAATAAATTCTCCTACCTCAGCCTCTCCAGTAGCTGAGATTACAGGTGTCCACCACCATCCCCTAATTTTTTTTTTTTTTTTTTTTTTTGTATTTTTAGTAGAGATGGGATTTCACCATGTTGGCCAGGCTGGTTTCAAACTTCTGACCTCAAGTGATCTGCCCGCCTCAGCCTCCCAAAGTGCTGAGATTATAGACATGAGCCACCGTGCCTGGCCTAGTTTATTAATTTTTAAAGAATGCTTGCCCATTTGTACTAAGTCTCCATCTCAGTCTGCTACCTTGCATTTCTTGCACTTCCACAAATTTGTCTTTCAACTCTCTGACCCATTTTTGTGTTCCCTATGCAGGCTATCACTTTCCATGAGCACTTGCTCACCTCTTCCATCTATTACCATGTTCTACCCTTCTCTTCCAAACCTGGTACATAGCTTAACGAACTACGATGTGTAGTGGTGGAGAGAGTTTGTATGGGCTTTGATTTAGAGTCAGACAAAACACGTTTCACATGCTGGTTCTATTTTACCACTAGAAATATAATAATATATAAACTACTTAGATATTCTGCACTTTAGTATCCTTTTCTATTCAATATGCTTAATAATACTTGCATCATAAGTTTGTTGTATAGAGTAAATGAGATAACATATGCAAATATTAAAACATCAAACTGTGTCTGGCATGTAGTAAGCACTCGATAAATGCTAATTCACTTTTTAACAAAATTTGACTATCATTTTTGAAACATTGACAATTACTGTCACCGTGTCTGAAAATCTCTCAATGCTGGCCATGCCAGTTACTTGCTTTTTGGACAAAAACAAAAAACATATTTCTTACATTTCCATGGCAACCTACATTTCCCAGGCCACAGTGTCAGCTGGCTGACAGATAAGTCCAGCCATCAGGAGGCATTGACAATAGATAGGAAGGCGGAAGGAAAGGAGAGGCCAGGGTATCGCTCATCTTCTCTCTCTTCCTCAGGCAGCCTCTTCTAGCAGCAGCATCCGCACTGGACAGGTTTTCGCTCCCTGGGCCCAGCTTCCCTGGAGATCCTCTGCCATTTATCTACTTGCAATCAAGCAGGCCTAACTCTGGGTCTCTGATAACACCACATACTCCTTTGGTTCTCCAGCCCCATGTATGGTGGTGTTTTCTCCTGTAACAAAGGTCTTCACTTCCTCACCAACTTGTTTTTCGCTTTTCAGCTCTCCCAACTCTTGTAACTAACTCCCAGTACTAATTCCCTCTATTTCAGTACATGCCATGTGCTGTGTTTTCCTGAAGAAGCCAAGTCAGAGTTATCCAAATTAACAATGAACTTCTTATATATTGACCCAAGGTACATGTGATTATTTATAAGGCACAGCCTTTTAATCAAGCTTTATTCCTATAAATCAAATGCCTATGTTTGCAAAGCTCATATTGTTAGCAGAGAGTAGAAAGAATTAAAGCAGTTTATAAGGCTTAGGAGCATTGCTGAGAAGCATGAGGTAATTCCTCTCTTTAACATAAACGAGTCTATTAGTCATGCATATCATCTCTTCTATGGGCAGCCAAAGACAACCATATTTTCAGGCTGCCATAATGAAGTACCCAATACTGAGTCACTTAAACAGCAGATATTTATTGTTCCACAGTTCTATAAGCTAGAAATCTGGGATTAAGATTTCATCAGGGTTGATTCCTTCTGAGGGCTGTGAAACCATCAGTTCCATGCCTCTGGTGATTCACTGGGAATTTTAGTGTTTCGTGACCTGTAGAAGCATCACCTAATCTCTGCCTTTACCTTCACATGACATTCTCCCTGTGTTTCTGTGTCCAAACTTTTCCTTTTTACGAGTATACCAGTGATGTTGGATTGGGGCCCATCTTACTCCAGTATGACCTCATCTCATCTAATTGTATCTGCAATGACCCTGTTTCTAAATAAGATCACTTTCTGAGGTACTAGTGGTTAGGACTTCAGCTCAATAATTTGTGAAGATGCAATTCAATCTGCAACACAGGCCAAGGTGCTCATTAGGATAATTTAATCTTTTAAAGGTTGCTGAAAAATCTGGATGCCTCTTTGAACATAATCTTTATTTTACTAAAACAGAAAATCTGCAAGTGTCTATTTTTTTCTAGAGCATTTGGAAGAGAAAAGGGAGAAAATTCAAATGTAATCAATTATTTCCTTCATTCATAAGCCTAGGTACTAAGTGATTTGTGAAGATATTAGTTTATGTTTCAAACTTATATATGGTATTGAATGATATAAATGTATATAATTTATGATGGCTCTTCCAATTAGTCCGGTTCCTTAAAAAGTCAGGTCACCCAGAGACATTTGGGAGGCATATTAATTAGAATCAAATAAGACAGACTAGCATTATATGCCATCACTATAAAAGGCACAGTAGAATCAGAAAGGGGTGATTTTCTATAAGCAATTACAGGAAGAGGAGACACTATATTGAAGGAAGGGAGGAAGAAAATAGGACAGAAATAAACTGAAATTGGTGCCCTGTAGTCCAAGAAAGAAGCAGACCAAGATATTATTGCTTAGGACAGCCTAGAAAGTAGGAAAGAGATCAAATGTTAACACAGATATTTAGCTTAAAGACAAATAGGAATAAACTCAAATATACACCTCAAAAGCAAAGTTGCTATAACAAAGTGTTTCTAACTTGTGTTTCTATTTTGATTAAACCAAGAGGAGCATGGGCATTACATATGGCAAGGGGAAAGCAGGTTGTCTACCACC
Source organism: Theropithecus gelada (assembly GCF_003255815.1). NCBI lineage: Eukaryota > Metazoa > Chordata > Mammalia > Primates > Cercopithecidae > Theropithecus > Theropithecus gelada. The sequence goes on from NW_020257631.1 coordinate 159,988, forward strand.
CTCTCAAGGCTAAGCTCTTATTTATGGTATAGATGCTTCGGAGAAATTATGTTATGGAGAAGACTGAGCAGAAAAAATACGAATTCCTTAAGTTTTAAGAAAATTTGCCTCAAAAGTCTTTGAATTTTAAAGAGATATGGAAAGCTAGAAATAACTTCACTTTTGATGGCTCACAATTGCTTTAGCTTTAAAAGGGTGAAAGGCTTGAATTCACCTTTGGGGTACTAACTTTCTTTGAGATTTAAAACCACTGTAGTGAGTTTTTCTAATCATGAAAATGCAAAGCAAGTTCCTCTTCTGAAATTAAGAAGTTTGCTATGCTTTCTATGGTCATATGAGATAGTGACATTTTTGTGGTAAATAGTGCATTTCTAGGTCCATGTATCTTTTCAAGAAATATTTGAAATAATGATTTACATGGCAATGCCTCTGGAAATTATTGTTTATTGAGGGTGTGTGTACGTGTCTGTGTGTCTGTGTTTGCGTGTGTGTGTGTGTGTGTGTGTGTGTTCTTGTAGAAGCAACTAAAATCTGGAGATTGGAATTGAGACCCTGAAGATTACAAGATCTCATATTCTCCTCAAGCTAGAGCACAACCTATAAACAGTAGATCTGAACTTAATAATGCTTAAGTTAACCTTAAGTTTGTGTCTGTGGTCTAATGAATTTGTATGCCAAACAGGATAACTCAGATCTTGGGCAATAAATTATGTCAGTCTATGCACCCTAATGTGAGTGCACTGTTGGGAACTAAAGACAAAGATGACTTACTATGGAGAGGGCATGGGTAGTGAATGGATAATCCTAAAATGGAAATGATTTGGGAATAGAAACTGAAGACTGATCTTAGACTGGGGATAAGAAAGAGTTCTCTGACTTTAGATCTGTGCAGAAGGCTGACAATTCTCAATGTTCAGATTTCCTGAAGTCTTCCCAGAATGGTGGGAAAGAATGCTGGCATTTATGATGGACATAGAGTTTAAGGAACCGTACCTAGCAACGAAATCTAGCTTGAAGTTTCCCTGTATTGGGTACCCATGAGGATAATATTCTGTTATCCTCAAGTCTTAAAGAACAATTTATTAAATGTTACAATCTAATCTGTGCTTTGAGGAATTAGGAGCATGTCCATGCTTAGGACAGAGTAGTATGGAGGACAGCACTGTATTCTTCCACTTAAGATTGAATATTGACAACAGCATCTTTCCAAGGGAGATCAACTTTTGAGTGGGCAGCAAAGCAAGCTAGAGATCTGATTGTGTGGTTACCAGTGTAAAATCAGGCAAAAACATTATTGGAGACTAATGGAGGAAAACTTAAAATAAATAAATATATAAAACTAAGGGAAAATGGAGGATCTAATTTAAAACAATGTTAGTCTTCCAAATATTCTGGAAGGAAAGGACATCTAAGGAGAGTGGGAGTTTTGGAATCAAGTTTCCATTATTACTCATATGAGAGTTACTAAGCGAACAACAGATTATTTTCAGCTATGCATACTTAGAAGTTTCTATGCTTTGTGTCCTGACTTCTATACAATATTAAGTGATTCAACTTTGGTAAATAAACTAATGTATGCTGTTCTTGTAAAAGTATTGTTTTTAAAAGTAAAGGCAACAGTATATTCATCTTTCCTTCGCACTTGAGATGATGAAGATCCCTGAATAATAATTTTAAAAATCTTATTTCAGCTAATAATTTCCTTTTCCTCTCTTCCCAACCCTCCTCATTCCCACACTTAAAACTTTTAACCAGTTCTGGAAAAAGGTAGAAAATTGTAAGTTCCACCTCCTCTCCCTGCCCATCCTTTGATAAGCCTGTTAATGAGTAGTGAAATAACCAAGAGGTGAGGAGAAAAAGAAAAAAGAAGAGCGGTTAAGGGGCCTGAATAATCAGCACACTAATTAATCTCATCTGACTAATCCTTGATTCATAAAGGAACATGGAAAATGTCCCCAAATATTAACATCGCTCTGACTAGATAGGCTATTGACATTCTCACAAGGCAAAGGAATGGGGGGCAGGGGTAAAACACCTTTCCTGTAATTATCAAGTAAAAATGTTCAAGGAGTGTATTTCAGGCATGAAGGGGAGAAATAGTCTAAAGTTCTCTCGACTATCTTCTGGTAGTAACAAAACAGAAATAAATCGGACCTTATAAAGTTGATAAAAAATAACAAATAAGGTATGTTTTTATATATTCAAAAAAAGAAAGAAATTTGGAAAGGGTAGATTGGGGGTCATGTAGCCCATCCTTCTGTCTCCTAACAGAACAACACTTGCATTTTCAGCCTCACAATTGGCAACTTTACCAGAAAAAGTAGCTATTTTGCTTGGTAAATACAGGTGGGTCCCACGTTTTTCCCAATAAATATGTTCTGTGAAATATGCACAAATCAGATATTTTTAAAAATATACTCTATGAGATTCCCATCTCAAGATATCATGTAGTGGTTTTTGTTTGTAAATGTCATTTTAGGATTAAATAATTACTTTATGATTTTTTTTTAATTAAAGCATGTCTGTAGTCTAAAAAATAAGTTAATGTAATATTTTTTTCTACCCATGCCTCCCTAAAGAACAGAAACGCTAATTAGAAATTGTATGGACTGATAAATTTGTGGTATTTACTAATAATATAGTTTACCCCCCTGGACAGAGAATTTCAATCTTCCTCAAGCACTAGTACATCCTATGCTTTACTGAAAGGAATGTTTTCTTTGACTTAAGTGCTCCTCCTTGTCGAAGGTCACAAGTAATTAGTGGCAGGGCCAGGTTGAGAACTTGCCCTTTGTTCTTTGTTTAATGTTCTTTCAATTGTACTACATTGTTTGTCTTCAACACTGCCCTGTTTCGAGCCTGTTTTCTGAGTACTCCCTGGATCAAATATTGTCCTCAACTTGTCCATAGCTTCTTGTTCTACCTTCTACACTGGTTCTCTACGTTTTCCCAACTTGTTATTGTCGACAATACAGCTTCACAATGCTCGTCTCCTAAAGGTAACCTTCAAGAGAATCAGTTTAAGGTTGTTCTAAAAAGAATACCAGTAACCAACTCTAATTTCTTTTTTCTTGAGGAAACAATTATAATGCCCTTTAAGACCAATCAGTCCAGTTCTTTAGGGGAGACAACACTGTCATTGGTCCCCAAGGTCAGCAACCCCAGGAAGGAAAAATTTGTCCTTGAAAACTCAAAGTTAACTCAAAAAAATTGAGAGAATCAAAAATACCAAACAGAATATTCTTCATTCTTATACTTTTTTTGGTTTGTTTTTCATTTTCCTAGACAAAGTGAAGAAATTCAGATTAAATTATGTGCACCAACTAAGATTCGACCTGACTAATTTATGTACTATAGAAAAAGACCATGTTCAAATGAGCTAAACACCTGCGATGGCTAACTCTGCTCCTCTCATAGGTGGGAGAGGGGGTGAAGAAAGAGTGAAGGGGAGAAGGTAGGGGGGAGGAGGAAGGAACGAAGGAAACAACGGAAGGAAGGGAGAAAGGCTGATAGATTATACTGAAGAGATCTCAGAATTCATGGTGATTTTATTATTAAAAAGTGGGAGTTATATATAGCCTTTATGATCCTCATTATTAGGTTTTCACTACATTTTGATTTTTGTATGTCCTTAAATGTGTGAAAGAATAAAAAATATTCAGATAGCAGGTTATGTTATGAGTACCTGGTCCAGGATAAAACAGATTCCCCTGACTAAAGAGAACTAGATCCTCTGGTTCTTTTAGGGAAAATATATTCAACTCCCCCATACCACGCAGGAAGCCAAATTATTTCTTTGTAAAGAGGAATGGAAGAGCAGAAAGGTATGAGAAAACATTTGTCATGCTAGCCTCATTCTAATGCTTTCTGGGACCTATTTATCTCTTCCTTGTTATGTAGTCTATATAAAAGGTGCAGTCTCTAAAAGCTGTCCTACAGCTCTGGAGAATAGTGAAAAGTCATATTCCATGGGCCTCACAGAGAGAACAGTTTCCCCCTTGGAATCAGATGTGGCTCCCCATGGCTGCTCAACCTTAGAAACTTGTAGAGTGTCCACGGTCGAGGAACTACCAAGGTAATTTTGCTCTGGATAGAGCTCAGAGAGGAGCTGTTCTTCACATGCTATTGATCACAGATGGAAATATATCTTCCTTAACTGGGTATGCTGCCCTTTAAAGTCTCCCACTTCAATGTAATGGGACAGATTGAATATTTTTCCATGTTAGTGGGTGGAAGTTTTTCCAATGCCACCCAGTTGCTCTTTTCTTCCAGAAAGCAAAATACAGATTTCCTTTGGGTGCAACAGACATCAAGAAATAAAAAATAGCTGTCTCACATGCAATGCAAAATGACATCCAAAGAAATCACACATCAGAAATCACACATGGCAGAAATAAGCTTCCTTTTGAAATATTTTGGCACCTGACACAAGAGCAAAAGAATTGCACAGGCCACCTGAAAAAAAAATATTTCTGTTATAAAAATATTAATTAAATAATATATTTCTTACAGGCTGATCCTGAAAATATAGACTGAGGGCTGCCTATTGAAAAACAATACTTTGTGAAATCTATTTTAATATTTAACAACTAAGAAATAGCAATTAGACCTGTAAGAATAAATTGAAGCTCACTTGAGTGCCTACATAATATAGAATCTGCTTTCTTTGCTATAGCCTAAGCAAATCAGGTGCAATGGACTTGGCCCATTATGAACACTTTATGGTACAGATAGTCAAATAGTCCCTAAGATTTTTTTTAAAATCTCCTAAACAGGAAAAGATTCTCTTAAATTCTAATTCAAGGGGGTTCTAATTCATTTTATTAGATACAAATTCCAATATAGAATTTCAAAGGACAAATCATTTTTATTTTGAAAATCATTGGTTCCTTTTGAAAATTTCTTAATGCTTCTTCTAGAGATAATGAAATTCTCCTCCAAAATGAGTTAAAAGGTGATGCCTGGAGGCAAATTAAGGAAAAGTGTATGCCTCATTCCTTGAAATGGTGCATTTTTATATGTCTGCAAATACTAAAGACCAGAGAGCTTAAGAACTGAACTTCATATAGTACACCTGTGTGAAATATTAATGAGACAAGTTCCCAACCTGCATGTAACTCAATGAAAGAGTTACCTAGGCAGAGAATTGGCTCAGGAACATCTAATATATTGGTTGAAATGTTAGAGGTGATGTTTGAAGTTTGTAGCCTGTCAGAGCAAGTAAGAATATGAGCTAGTTCACTTGCTGCAATACCTTACATCTTTTTTTTCTAGATTTTTCTTGATAGCTGGACAACTAAAATAATTTTAGCAGATAAAGTTCTCTAAATTACAGACCTGATGTCATTGCGTGCTTCCTGGTCTTTCTCCTAAGGTGAGAGAACTCTTTGTTCTATGGATAATCTTACCGTAGGCAGAAAGCAAGTGGTGAACAAAATGTTCAAAATGCTTTCCTCATTCTTTAATTTTATGCTGATTCTAATACTGCCAGAGCCCTAGGTTTTCCTGTAACCCTTTTCTATGGATATCAATGTGAACTTAAAAACTAAACCTAGGAAGATATGACCTAATTTTGTAGGTCTCTGAAAAGAGGTATTTTATCATATTTTGGGAGGTCAGGTATTTTGCCAATTTTTTATGTGATTTCATTATATATTTTTGTGCACATCAAGTACAAATGGCTTAACCCTAGAGGGAACACTAGGGACGTAATGTCCCTTCAGTGTTCTTAATTTTTTATTCCAAAAACATTTATTGAGCTCTTACTATATGCCAGGAATGGGGTTAGGCTCCAGGGATACACAAAAAGGGCTGCAACAAAAATATAAACTAAATACCATGGCACAGAGGAGACAGCAAAATTCTGCCTAAGAGAGACTGAAAACTTCACTAAAAAGATGACATTTGAGCTCTGAAATATGCACAGGAATTTTCCTGGTGGAAAAAAGAAAGAACAGGAAAAGAACTTCAAATTTAAGGAATAGCATATGCAAAAGCAGGAGGTCCTAAAACGGTCTAATGTAATCAAGAAGTGACAAGCTCTTCCGACCAGGCATAGAATAGAATACATGATGGGAAATAAGTTGAAGCCAGCATAATTACAAGTGACTGTGAATTTATTCTCCACACAGCAGCATTATGAATTCCTAAATCCACATTTTTAAGGTGATTCTATATATGGCTGGCTCTATCCTGCCTCACAACCTCACTTGGAATTGTAGCAAATACATGCCCTGGAAAACTGCCAGTTGATTTGACAAAGAAAATTGATAGAACATACTTTCTTGAGCAGAGGGACTGTGGGTACCTTAATTAGAATGGAATGGGAAGCAAAATCCTGGAAATGGTGTGAAAAAATAAAACAAATCCTATGTCTACAAAAAGATAAAATTATAGAGAAAATTCAGATAAAGGAAGAAACATTATAACCTGGGATACATTGCATGAACTAAATTGAGACCATTACGCGATGCACAAAACAGGATGGACACAGTAGCAGGTATTTGAGAAAGGAGAACTAAGAACATCAACAACCATTTTTCTTCTGTACTTGTGCCTAAATAAAAAAGCTATTGCGGCCGGGCGCGGTGGCTCACGCCTGTGATCCCAGCACTTTGGGAGGCCGAGGCGGGGGAATCACCCGAGGTCGGGAGTTCAAGACCAGCCCGACCAACATGGAGAAAGCCAGTCCCTACTAAAAATACAAAATTAGTCGGGCATGGGGGCACATGCCTGTAATTCCAATTACTCAGGAGGCTGAGGCAGGAGAATCGCTTGAATCTGGGAGGCGGAGGTTGTGGTAAGCCAGGATTGTGCCACTGCACTCCAGCCTGGGCTACAGAGCAAGACTCCATCTAAAAAAAAAAAAAAAAAAAGCTATTGGCAATGTTTTACTTCATTGTTTGGGGGGAATGTTATAAAACTATATAAAACATATAATAGACTCCAAAGATTTTATTCTAAGACTTCCTGATCCATTCACTTAGTTTGGTCCAGTCTCTGGGTCATTTCTCTACAGATGAGAAAATTCCATAATAAATGGAAAAACATGGGAGGCTTTTAAACAGACAAAAAGGGAGTAGTATGACCAGATTTGTTTCTTAAAAGATAAACACTGGTGACAATATAAAGAAAGGCCTAGAGTTTAGAGAACCACTAGATTCTATGATGCGTAGTGAGTAAATGAAAACTATCATGGCTTAGATGATGGTTTGTACAAAGAGTATAATAATAAATGAAAACCTAATAGCTGGACATTGTTGTTGGTTTTCCAATGAGAAAGGCAAGATGAGTTTGCAACAGCCAATGAGAGCTACTGTATCAGTGTGAACCATTCTTTTTACCGTATCTGCTGGTATATGGCATGGCTTACATGGTATGAGAGGACCTAGAAGAAGTCTGGTTAGTCTGGTCAGAAGACAGAGATTTGATCGTGCAATCCTGCAGGAAGCATTTGGAGGGAAAGCACAGCAAAAGGCTACTTTTCATAGATAGTAAGATAGCTTTCAAATAGTCCCAGAAATGTTGGTAGTGTTCTGGAATAAATAATTGTAGCCATAATAGAATATCATTTTAGAAAGTCATCATATGAGTGAAAAACATGAAACGCTTATATATTCTTTCATGAGTAGAGAACTTATTTGAGGAAACATCACCTTGGCTTGGCCATTAGATTTTCAGTTTCTTCTGTGGCTGGTAATAATTAATCATTTTAACAAAAATCAAGATCATTAAGAAACTCGAAAGTCATCTCTTAAGATTTATGCCTTATATAATAGATGTACTTCTTAGATATTTCTTCAACATCAACCATTTAAATCCAGTACTTTTAAATGTCCTAAAAGGGAACTATTTATTTAAAGATTTCCTGTGATAAATGTTTGATAAAGGAAGGATCCTTTGGTAACATGAATAATTCTTCCATATTTATAGTTTAGTCACTTTGAATTTTCATATACTGAATTATGCTTTCTTAAAGGGAGTATATCCTTACTGGCAATGATTTTATGTTACAAAGTGCATATCTTATACTTATTTCAATTTTCAGTGCAAAATGAATGCAAACATTATTCCAATCACCTTTTTACCATAAATATGCCAAAATATCGTAGCCAATGAAAAACTCCCCATTGCTAAATACATGTTTTCATGAAAAACAAATTAGATGCATTTTCCTAAGGAAAAGAATTTAAATGCATTCTTTGAATCATGCTCTGCAATCTTTTTCCAAAGCAGCTTATGCTGTATCTTACAAAGTCAATGTTTACCAGTATATTTATATAATTTTCTTTCTTTTGTTTTCCCTCCATTTGGCAGAACACAGAGTACTATATAGGCATGTGTCTGAATATTTAGCCATGCTATGCCAGGAGTCCACACAATGCTTAGGACTGTTTAGTTTAACAAAGAATGTGTGGCTTTTGCATGTTCTGGCACATATGAGTGTCTCCAAACCTCTGCTAATGGCAGAACATACTTGTCACTTGAAATTTACAAATGTGCAATGAGTTTAAACAAACCACCACCAATCTTATACTTACTTCTCTTTTAAAACTTGATGCAAAAAAGTGATGAGTATTGGAAGCATAAAAAAATACATCAAGATGTAGGGAAACAAACTGTAAGGTCACCTCTTTGTAGTTACCTTTTCAATTTGCCCATGTTCTGCTTCTAGCAAGGAGATAACATGAAGCTCAAAATATGATTTACAACCTCCATATAAATCATTTACAAATGCTGGAACAACCAAATATGTAATAGTCAGCTGATCTGCCTATAGTTTATATCTAATTTGTGATCTTTGGGTTGGAATATTCTGCAGTTAAATTAGGTAAGCATTTTAAAATTAGGGATTACTGACTTTAAACATAATAAACTATTTTTCCTTACATAAAGAAGAGCTAATGGGAAACTAATTTTTTGTCTGTGGATTTTTATGGATAACAAGGAGAATTTATAATATTGAAGCAAGTGAAATGAACCATTCACTGGTGGAAGTAATATTATAAATGCCAAACAACCTATTTTACCTATATTGAGAAGCTTGCTTTGTCATCTCTCCCAGTGCTTCTCAAATTTTAATAAAATGTTTGGGATGCTGTCAGAAATACAAATTCTGACTCAGTAGATATGGGTTGGTGGCCTGAGAATAAGTTCTCATGTGATAGTGTTACTACATTCTACAGACCGTACCTTGAAAGCAAGAATATAGATGGCTTTTAGATTTTAAGGATCTGCCCTGTATCCTCTCTTTTTGATGAATCGGTTAGCTCTTTCTAACTTTATTTTTACCTAGTTTACTTAGTATTCTTTGCAGACTTGCAAGGATAGAGCATAAAGACTCAATAGTAGTATGGAAATAACATAAAATATATTCCAAAGGCCTGTGTTCGAATTATAGTTCTTCTGTATCTAGATATATAGTCTTTGCCTAGTGGCATCAACTCTCTGAGACGTAATTTTCTCTTAAGTAATTTGAGAACACATAGTTATCTACTCAATGGAGCTGTATAAAAACAAATGACATTATACATGTGCAAACTTTAGAAGAGCACTATAAATATTTTAGTTGTTGAAGTTACTACTATTATGTCACTGACGTATTGGGCAACATTAATTATTATTCTGTGTTTTAAATGGTGTTGTGATGTATCTTGTATTCTCCTGATCACCATTTGAATCTTCTATCTTTCTTTTGAGTATTATAACTTGCCAGTCTGGAGTCACAGATTCTCTAATACATATTCAATGATTCCTCCCCCATCCACAGAGGGCAGTATTGTGAAGAGGGGAAAAAAAAAAAAAAAAAAAAAAAAAGCATGAATTCTGAAATCATACATATGGAAGTTGAGAATCTGAAAATTTTGTTTCTTTAATGGTATCCATGACTCAGTACCTCCTATAAGTGCTTTATGTACCATCATGGGTACCCAAAGCCTTCTGACCTGGATTACTTTTCTTACTAAATTTATTTTTACAGGTAATACCTACCCCACTTTCAAGACCCAAGTCCAAAAGTACACTTCCATGAAGTTTTCCTGATCCATGTCCCACCCAACCTTTCTACTACACAAACACTCACAGCAGGATGTGACTTTCTGTCTTTTGAAAACTTGTAATAAGATTCTTTAAGTAACATCCTTGTTTTTATATATATATACTTTAAGTTCTAGGGTACATGTGCACAACGTTCAGGTTTGTTACGTATGTATACATGTGCCATGTTGGTGTGCTGCACCCATTAACTTCTCATTTACATTAGGGATAGCATTAGGAGATATACCTAAAGTGACATCCTTTTCTGCAGGACTGGTCTATGATACAAATGTGAATTTCATTTTTAAATTGCCCTTTAAATAGTTAACTACATATCTGCCTGCCTTAAAATTTGTGTCCTCTGAAATACTTAGCACATTGATCTGTAAATGCTGGGTACTCATTTAATTATTAAATTGAACTGTATTATAATTTCTTAGACTGGTTGTCTTTACACTTTTAATCATATACTCTCAGTGACTAAAAATTTCAAGCTTCTATTCTCAACACATTTATTTATGTATAAATTTTACTTACACATATGCTTACTATATTATATTAATATGACATACACATATAAATATGCAAAAATTATAAGTCTAAAGGATATTTTGAAAGTTTTATTATGTAAAATAAAAAATAGAAATGCTAATTTTTTCCCAAATCCACTCATGAAAGTTTAGAATTCTCTGTCTTAAGAATATAACGAGGTAAATACTGACTTCTCTTCTACATTACTATATATCTAGTGTCCGAATAATTCATTGAAATATTATTCTGTATGCTTACTCTTCAATTTTACTACTGAGTTTAGAAAACAGAAAAAGGAAAAATAATTCTGAACCAGGAACTCTTCCTGTTTTCTGTAAACTCTAAGTGCATTGAGAAGATGAAATCAGGTGCCATGGAGGAAGACATGAGAGCACAGGGGAGAGGAAAGGAGCAGGGAAAGGAGAAGACAAAGAGAGAGAGAGTACATTGGTAGATCCCTGGTATAGAAAGAGTGGGAAAGGCAGCTGGTCTCAGGATTACTAAAGAACTGAATGTCATTCTCACTCTATCAGACAGCTGAGTTAGCAGGCTGTGGAAAGGGTGACTGGATAGTGGAACCAGTGTTCCTAAACCTGGCAAAGATCTTCCTAAAGCTCAGGTGACATCAAAGCATAGAATTTTTGGATTTCACAAGACTACCCAGGGTTGGACCTGGGTATATCAGCAGTCTGATAACAGTCTGCCAGTTCTGACACTAAATGGTACCCCCAGTTCCGAAGGCTTTGATAGAAAAAAGGAGCCCTAATAATGACTGAGATGAAATCTAATGCCAGCCAGGCTGGATGCAATTGCAAAATCAAAATAAAGATGATTTAAAACAAGGATGTGATTATTCTTGCACACCTGAGTATGTGTACCCAGGTATTTATACCTACCACATGTTCTATCTTGCATCCACTACTTCTTTGCATAGCTGTTTTGGTATCTCTTTTGATGGCACTTTTTGATTCTCCCATTTCTCATCGGTAACATTAAGAATAGTTCCTCGTACGTATTATGTTCTCAGTCAATATGTTTAAGAGATGAATTCATTTATTAGAAACTGTTATTCATCTTATAAATTATAGGTGTTTATATCTGATTTTGTTTTTATAATTAAACTCTTATTAATTCAGCTTTTTGATCACAACTACCAAACACCCAAAATCAAAGGTGTTGAAATTAAGAAGTGGCAACATTCCTAGCAAAAGTTAAAGTAAATTAGACGAAAATTGTAACATCAGAAATGTAAAATGATGGTGAAGGCCAACTCATGGTGACCATAAGTAGCAGGTGCTATCACACAAAGGCTAAATGCCAAGTGGTTAAAGTAATACTATGTAAGTGATTACCAAGGAAATAGAATCCTTTTTCATTATTACAAGGTAAGCTATTTTTTCTGGCTAGAGAGGTTTTGATATCCTATCCATGCTACCAAATGTGTTTGCTAATAAGAAGACTAAATGTGTATTTCAGTTTATCATTAAGTAAAATTGTCTTTCTAGGTGACATTATCACACCAAAAAAACCCTACTATTTTAATAGGAAGTGAGGATAGTTACATTTTACTTTGAAAATATTTAAAATAAGTTTATTATTGAATAATTATCTTCTATGTGAAGTTTTGCTCATTCACACAAGTAACTCCAATCTAACTCAGTAATTAAATCTTTCACCACAACTTGGATCTGAATCTACTCATTGTGTCCTTTCAATGCATTGTATAGTATGTCAGTTTGCTCCAGAGTGCTTCACAAAATTACATCTTCCCATGTAGAATCTGATTCTTTTGCTTCAGGGGACAATAGGTTCTACTGAAACATCTTAAGGAGTCTGATATGTTATGTGTCTGATGAAACACAATTACTAACTCCTGTTTCCACATGCCCACAGTCTTTTAACCCTGCTTACATATTTAATAGAAGTGAAATGGGGCAAGCCCACACCTTGTCTACATCTATTAAATTCTACTTAACTTCCTGAACATCCTATAAGTTAGACACATCTTTTAGAAGTGTCTTGTAGGAAAAATACGTAGAAGGCATATAAATGGAAAAGATAGATACTAGTTACAAGAAAAATAGTAGTTAGAAAAGAATTATTGGATTACAGAGATTAGTAAAAATAGTAGAAATGATAATCATCTCTTCCCCTTTCCTATCCTTCTGAAGGTGAGTTGCACTAGATCGGTGCCCTTTCTCTGCTGGCATTTCCCCCATCTTGTTTACCACATCTTATATTATTAAGGGAAAAGAGAGAAGCATGGAAGCATTCTCTCTAAGAGATCTTTGTAATTATTGGTCTCATACACATACATGCTGAGAATATTTGAATTGGTAGGAAGTACAATTAATTTTTTATAATTAAGGCATAAGAAATTAACTAAGCTAAGTCGCTCTTATAAGAAGCTTAATAACCCATAATCTTTTATTATGTCTTATAAGGAATGGGGTGATAATTTACTTTTATATTCTATTTATTAGATTAGCACATTATTTCAAGCCATGAAGTCTCACTGAATAACAAAAACATTCATTTTTTGAGACTTGGTTAGAAACTCAATATATGAAGGACCTGTTTATTACTAACGTTTTCTAAAGCCATTCAGCCAATTACATTTTGTGGGAAAACAACTTCTCATGCCCTTAATCACCTTTTTATCTTCCATGGAGCTCAGTATATTTTACCCAGTAATATATTAACACTATATGTCTATGAATTCCAATGAAAAAAATCTAAACAAATTTGGAAAAATTGGTCATGTTAAGGTTATATTAGGTCAAAAATAAGCCCCCAGAAGAGCACTGGACTCAAGCGAATAAAAACATTCCATTCATGGACCACTTGAACATGTACTACAGAGGTCTGTAGCTTAGAGAAAAAATTTAAATTCTTTGCCTTGAAGGAACGTGTTAAAACTAGCTCCATCCTGGTTGGTATGGGTATTGGGATTATGTTCCTGGCTAGATCCATGCTTAGTGACATTAACCACCATGGTTAGTGGGGTTGTCATTGAGAAAGGCAACATATAAATCTGTTTCAAGGAGTTTAGTTATTTGAGCTTCACATTTGCAGGTTCACTGTGTTCGCATATTCCTGGAGGAGTAGAACCTAAGTCTACAACTAAGCTTGCATCAAATAATATGAACAGAATAATGTAAATGATATGAAGAATTAAATAGCTTTAGATGTGAATTTTAGAAATTTATATTACCTGAAATCTACCCCAAGAATTAAGCTGAGACTCAACATTGTTAGCCATTTACAGTGATTAAAACTACATTTCTCCCTTTATTTATTACCTGGAACTCTTGTAAACAGCAACTATATCTCTTTTAGAAGAGTATAAACAATCACATGTTAAAAAAACATGATATCTTATTCTCATTAAGCATTCTAAAGGCATTTTGAGGAATATATAGGACCCAACTTCTAGGGACTGTGGATTCTTGAAAGAATGCTTGCAATTTTCTAAGATTTCATATAGCAATAATACTTTTATATAAAACAAATACCGCATTATCAGAGAAAATGGTCACTTTTATATAAAACAAATACAGCATTATCAGAGAAAATGGTCAGCATGATGTCTTGGTAACTGCCTTCATGAGCTTACAAAGTTAAATAATATTTTAAATGCATAACTATGTGTAAAAAAACGGTAGATGGCAAAAACTACAAATGACTTTAGGATCCTGGGTAGGGAGGTAAAAGGGAACTGGTGCAGATAAAGGCTCAAGGAAAAGCAAAAATTTAATCTCAACCTAGAATAATTGGATAGAATTTAAATGAGTAAAAAAAAAAATGAAGAACACTCTCAATAAAAGGAAAGAGATCTTCACAATTCTTATTTAGTGTCTAGAAAAAAGTAAGAGGCTGAACGAGAAGCCCTGAAGTGTTTAGGAGGCGGTGAGGAAATTATATTTCCTCTACTGAAAACTACAAATTATTTTCTTCCAGGGAGGATGTGTGTCTTTTTATACTCTGCTTAGCAAGAAGGGAAGAGTAGATAAATTTCATTAAAAATAAATGTAAAAAGATGTGTCTATATCAAAGGCATAATCAAGCATGGATCCAAAACATATTTGCTCTCTTTGAAACAAATGTTGAAAAATTTACTTGTGTAGAAAGGTTAAAAATTCTAGTCAACAGGTATCATTATGTGTGGAAGACAGCAGAGAAAACAGCAATACAAAATAACTAATATTTTTAAATGCCAGCAAAGATTAAAGATCTTTAAAAGTTATTTTCCAATAGATCTTCTACTTTCCTCTACAAACAATTCATTTTTCATTAATGTCTATATGGTTTGGATAAGACTTATGAAAGCCATCACTTAAAATTAGAATATAGATGTTTTTACATTTTTCTGACAAGTCATATATAGTGAATCAGTATCAGTTCTCTCTTTTAGTGTTTGGAGTAAATCCTTAAATAAAACAAAGGACCTTTAATTTTTATTACTTGAATGTTTACTGCATAGTTTAATTTTTAATGTGGACTCTTAGATGATGCCAAGTTTTATTAAGGTTGACACACCTCTACTAGAATTAGCACAAATTAATATAAAAATCAATGAATCCCTTCTCTCAAATTCCCAATGTGAATAAGATGCAGCATCCCCTCACATCAAGAAATGAACAAAAACCATTCAATGAGAATGAGATACAAATAAGCATTATAGGCTGTTAAAACAGACAGTGGGGGTCTAAAGGTTATAATTTTGTTACATTTTTAGGATAATGTAACATCAAAGCTTGAATAATTTATTTCTTTTTTTCTTTCCCTTTTTCCTTATAATCTTTTAAACCAACAGCATTAATGATAAATAGTATATGTCAAACTCTAATAACTAAAAAATCCCATGCCTTTCTGAAACAGTCTCCTATATCCAATGTCATTTGGGTATATGTGAGGTACATTGCAGTCTTTGGACAGACTTTAAAAACACATATATGCCACATTAAAAGAAAGAGACAAAATTGATGTGATATATATCTGATAAAATCTGATCAGAAAGACCCTCTCATTGCATCTATAATGGATTGGCTTTAACTTGTATTTCTTTTCATGGTACATTTAAGGAAGTCTAACGTCTATTCTCTCTCCCTGAGCAATAAGCATTACCTATTTTACTTTTTGTAAGTGAATTACTTTGAGGATTTCAGTTGAGTACTTTACCTAAACCCCACAGATAGATGCTGTATAATTGTTGCCACATTCTTGATTATCATCAAGATACATTGCCGTGATAACTTGAAATCCTTGGCAAATTTAATGGACGTTTTATATAGTGCATCTTGGCTTGAAAATGTCAAGCAAAAAAAGTCAGAGCAACACAGTCTTTATAAGCTCTCCACTGAATGTGAAGGGCTGCCTAAGACACAAAGCTCTGACTGCCGGGTTTCTAATCACAAAGCTAAATGACTCGGGTGTTATCAAACTTATTTCTTCCAGGTACTCAAGTACCAAAATGACAAATCATAGGGGTGGCTGTTAGCCTGAAGACACTTCTGTTCTATTATTTAAAGTCTGTTTTTTTTTAATGTCTGAGATTTCTATGTGGAAAAAATAATGAACTTTAAGAAATGTCACTTTTACTAACAGAAATTATGGCTTGAACACCTGAATATGAATATTAAATACAAAAAAGTACATTTAAATAATGTTAAGGTTGTGACACAAACTGACAAAAGCAGCAAAATTCAAAGTTAAGGATGACACTCCACCTTAACTCACCCTGTTAAGAGGGGGAAAAGGGCAGCAGAGTGTACAGCTGGGAACGCTATGTTGGCCTTCATTCTCTGTCGCCTGATTGTGTCAGATAGTGTTTTACCCTCCATAATATTTAATTGGTTTTTGGCATTTGATTCCCTCTCTTTTGCTTAAGAGAATTTTTGGTGCCCATTTATAAATGTCATTTGGAAACGTACACATATTAATACTATACTTTTGGGGATGACTCTTGAGAGGGATATCATTAGAGTTGGGGTGTGTGTGTGTGTGTGTGTGTGTGTGTGTGTGTGTGTGTGTGTGTGTGTGTTTGAAGGGAGAGGGATACTTATCAAACAATGTGAGCATCTGGTATAAGAATAATAATAAAAACTAACAATTTTCAAGTGTTTGCTCTGTGCCAAGCATTATTTTATGTGTTTACAGGTATTAATTTCTTCAAACTTCATTTTTTAAAAAATGTATAAGGAAGTTACCACTGTCACCCATATTATCATTGTACTCATTTTACAGACGGGAAATTTGAGGCACAGTGACCTTGGCCAAGATCACAAAGCGAATAACTGCCAAAGTCAAGATTCAAATCTGGGCTCCAGACAATCAAGTTCTTAACCATCATGGCCAACAAAAATAAAAATGACCAGGAATGTCACCAAAATTGAGTCAGCACATCCTGTTACAACAGCTAGTACATGGCTGTAGCCAATTAATATATTCTAGTATCAATCACGCAGAAATTATACATTAAGTATCTATTATATGTAAAGCATCAGAGTATGTGCTTTGGATAAAAGGAAGGAAGCAAGAACTAACATTTATAAGAAATCTGATACATGCCAGACACTTCACTGAGTACCATGCATACATCTCACCTAATTGTTTCAAAATCACACCAATATTTGAATTAAAATTATGGTTTTGAAAATGAGTAAACTAAAGCTCAAAAAGATTCAATAACTTGACTAAGACCCTACAGAATTCCAGGTGTTGCTCTATGCTATCTGTGCAAATTTTTTCAAGATACCTAACTTCTCTGACCCTTTTTTTTTCACTTAATACACAGATAGGGAAACAAACCTCCTAGGGTTATTGTGGCTCAATCAATCTTGATTTTTCCAAAAGAAATCTATTGCCAATCTATAAAACAACAAATATTTGCTTGAAGCCAACAATGTGCCAACTACCTTTTTTGGGGATTGAACCATAGGCCAGGCGCGGTGGCTCAAGCCTGTAATCCCAGCACTTTGGGAGGCCGAGACAGGCAGATCACGAGATCAGAAAATCGAGACCATCCTGGCTAACACGGTGAAACCCCGTCTCTACTAAAAATACAAAAATTAGCCGGGCGCGGTGGCGGGTGCCTGTAGTCCCAGCTACTCTGGAGGCTGAGGCAGGAGAACAGCGTGAACCTGGGAGGCAGAGCTTGCAGTGAGTAGAGATCGTGCCACTGCACTCCAGCCTGGGCGACAGAGCGAGACTCCGTCTCAAAAAAAAAAAAAAAAAGAAAAAAAAAAAGAATAAATTAGTGCTGGTCATAGTATATCATATAAACTGTTGGTGAAAAATAGGTGATTAGTGGAACTTAGCTCTATGTCACTTCCACTTCTATTAATGTCTATCAAACAAGACGGATGTGACATAAAAACATCCTATTATATTACTAAAAAGGATCCTGGAGATTATCTCAACCAAACTTCTTTGTATTGGTGCATAAACTGAATTTTTCCCACCATTATGTAGCCTGCCTGAACTAAACCACGGATTAATGCTAAGGTCTCTGAAGCCCAGTTGAACGCATTTCCACTTCACCATTCTTTACTTTGTCATCAGTTGTAGAAACTATCTTTGCTTTAGAAATGCTACATGGTCTCCTGATCATTTTCATCCAAAAAGTCATTGATGATAAAGTCATTGATAATTCAAAAGTCATTGATGATAATAATTTATTAGCTGGTAATTCTGTTTGCCACCACTCCAGATCCAGGTTCCAGCCTTTTCTGCCCTGTTTGTGCCAGTGGACTGACCCATGCAGAAACAGGATGGGTGTGGAGGTCTCTGTTTCTGTGCCTCTCCTTCAGCAGCACTTTCATCCTCCATGTTTTCTCTCGTACTGAGTACCAGCTGTGCTGTCCTCAGGCTCTGGGTTGTCCTGGCCTCCAGGAACTTTATTTCCTCCCATGGCTTCTTCTGGCCTAAGAGTGATGGAGTCAATAGTATTATTTTTGACCCATACTCAGGGAACCTCATTGTAGATGAAACCCATATCCTGACACATTAAACTTAGACATGGCTATATGACCAATTGGCCAATGAAGAGCAAAACAATCTGTGTTACCTCTCAAGAGAAATTTTAAAGCCAACCTTCACTATGTTCTTGTTTTCTGCTGTCATAACTAGCAATGTTCTTATAGAAGTTGCATCATCAGCCTGGGTCCTAGAGGGAAGACAGCAGGAGCAGAACCACAGCTGACCCACAATAACATGTTCAAAATGGAATATGAGCTGGAAATAAGTGTTTTTCATTCGTTTATTTGGAGTTTTCATTACCATTGCATAACTTACCTCAGTGGTTTTTAATTTTTAGCATCTACCAGAATGAACTAGAATGCTCACTAGTCCAACATGCAGAGTTTCTGATTCAGTGGGCCCAATGTAAGAACTGAGAATCTGCATTCCTGACAGATGATACTGATGCTGCTGGTCCAGGGGCCAGACTCTGAGAATCACTGTCCTAGTTGCTAGTGACTGATACAGTGGGATGATTTCATGCTATTAGTCTCATGTAGCCTCCATTGCCTGCTTTTGCTTCTTTAACGCTGCCCACGCCTCTCTACAGAATGATTTGTATTAGATTCTCTTCAGTTGAAACCATGCAGGTGGAAATTCTCCTTCATGCTAGGAACCCAACACCTTGAAATAAAGTTGTTCCTGACATTGTCCAAAAAGTATGAACATATGTTATTTCTTATGATCCACACAACCACCTTCAAAGTTGATAGGACAGATATAACTTAGTAAATGAGGAAACAGAGTTTCAGATAGAGTGAGACTGGTGCCGCTGGGAGGCTAATTTGCTTCAAATCTTAGAGTGAATTTAGGTGGCTCCTACTTCATATTTTTTTTTAAGATAACATGCTATAGACAGTGTTGTAATATAACCTATGAGTTTTTGTGGGTGTGTTTCCTCTTAATATTGCATTTCTAATTGCATTTTACTTTTAAAATGATAGAGACTAGCTTCAATCCCCAGAGGGAGCAAAACACATACTCTAAGCTTTCTGGGAAATGCACAAAATAACCTATGTTCTTGGGACAAACTTAACTTGACCAATAGTGAACTCAGCAAAGAATGGCAAGGCACTTAGCCATAGGATTTAACCATACCTAAATTAGTTTTTGGTCCCTGATTACCACAAACTAGGCATCAGGAAAATGCAGGAGGGTACTTGATATTGAATTAGAAATATTAATTACTAGTACAATAATCTTGAAGTCTTTCCATCAATACCACTGTTCACATATATGAATGCAATAAGTTATGCTCTTGAAAAAGAAATCTTGAAACGGTTCACTTTTATGAGAAAAAAGGTGTATGTAAAGGTGGATAAGCTTACTGGATGTGCTTTATACTTTATTTTTATTCAAATTTCTCTTTACTCAAGTTTCAATATGAAATACTTGGGCTTATTATTATGCAAGTGTAAACATGTATTTAAAAAGATTTCCATTGCAATGGAAGATAATCTAAATGTTAGTCAATAATAAATTATGATGCTTCCATTTAATGGATTGCACACTATATATTTAAATGAAAGAGTATATTGCAAAACAGCATGTACTGTATGAGTTCAGTTTTTCAAATGTGTATGTGTATAGAGAAGTGGGTACATACACAATTATACAATAAATATTTGGAAAAAATTCTAGTATATTTAGCAAAAGGTAAATAATGGTCATCTTAGGATGAGTAGTATAGATGGCATTCATTTTCTATATTATAGTTACATATTTTCTGATTTTGCAAATTTCTGGAAAAAGTAGGTAAATTTCTGAATTTATAAGTTTTCTAAATTTTGGCAATAAACAGACATAGCCTGTAGAATACCTGTATGACTGATGAAATGTAATAGTGGTATTTCAAAAAAAAAAAAATGAAAGAAAGAGGCAGATGTTATAAGGAGCTAAAAGGAGACAAGTGAGAATATATATGGTGGTTCACAAGTTGAGAGAGTAGTCTAGAATAATAAAAAATTTAAAATAACAACAAATAGCATAAATAATTTTATATTATTAGGTTATTTTATGATAAAAATTCTTAACAAATGAGATATAGAAAGAATGTGCCTCAACATAATAGAGACCATGCATGACAAACCCAGTGTTAATAACATACTCAGTGGTGGAAAACTGAAAGTTTTTTCTCTAAAATCAAGAGCAAGCAAGCATGCCCACTCTCACCATTTCTTTTCAATGTGTATTACTTTTTGAATATTTAGGAATTCTTTCACAGTGTGGAGATTTTGTAAAATACAAAAAAAAAAGTTAAGTAAAATTAAAATTAAATTACTATTAGGATTGTGTTTTGTGTTTAGGAGTATACTTTTAATTAATATTTGTAAATGAATCGACCAGATTAAAAGACATAATTATAGAATTTAGGCATTTACAGTGGAGCAAATGTTCTTTCTGATAATATTAAAAAGAACATGTTGGAAAAAAAATTCTACCTGCATAATTGATAAACTAGAATTAGAAGAAAAGATTAGAAATATAGAGAATTACATCTCCAGAAAACCAGAGGAAGAGGTGACTTGGATATCTCTTGAACATTCCTCTTAGTTATTGACAAATTATCAGATTAAAAATGAAAAAGTAAAATCAAAAGAATTGAGTCAATATGTAAAAATCTGTCTTTTTCTTAGAGTTTAGGTTTACTGCTTTACCTAAGGAGAGCCAAAGCTGCCATTGCTCAATCAGTGAAAGAGGTAGGAAGTATCAGTCAGGGAACAAAAAGCAAGGAGCAGAGAGCTTCTAAACAAGACTCTGAGCTTTCTGTCTTTTGCTGTGTGGTAAGTTCCCTTCCAGGGTGCTGAATGGAAGCAACTGGCTTGCATGTGCGGAAGGATTGTCAGTAGTAGACACAGCTGTGCAGGTCTGGCACAGAGTGGTTTGGTTTGGTTTGGTTTTCTCAGTTTGCCAGCTCTCTAACCTCCCTCACCCCACAGCTGTTGCTCAGAGTCCTCTAACCCTCCTCAGAGAACACAAGAACTAAGCCTGGAGCCTGCCTCTACCACCCTTACCCCCAAGGGTAACCTGCCATCACAGATAGTAAGGTTATTTTCTCTTTGCTGTTTTGAAACAATGTTTGGAAAAAATTTGAGAAAGCGTACATAGTAAGAAAACTTTGATCTCCACTTATATGAAACCCATGTCTACTGCTGCCTTTTGAAATCTTGGCTTTCATTGTGATTCATACAAGCTAACGCAATGTTGGAGGAAATATCTTCACCACACCTCAAGAAGGAAGAATGTTGGTTTCAGAGCCCCACAGCAGTTATCTAGATGTCAGGTATTGACATGAGATTAGAAAGCACAACTCAAAACAAACAATGAATACCAAAATAATTTTTAACTACACAAAGACTTAATTTGTGAAAAATTTCCTATCTCTAGGATTTGACTAAATAGAAAACAATAAAACACCTGAGTTAAAAGCTAGATTTTTTCTATCTTGTAAACCATTCAATTTGTTCATCAATGATAATAATAAAATATCTAGGTTGGTGAATATTTTTCATCAAATGAGTGGGAAATATTTTTCTTTGATTATTTTATCCACTCATTCATTTAGTTCGCAAATATTTGTTGACTACCTGCTATGTGTCAGCAAGGTTCTAGGTACTCAAGACACAATAATAAGCAGAAGGTACCAAAACCTAAACAAACAAACAAACATACAAAATCCCTTGACCTCACTGAATTTAAATTCCAGCATGGGAGAAATATCATAAACAATGGACATAATAAATAAATAAACTATCAGGATTTTAGAAAATGATACATACTACGAACAAAAATAAAGTGAGATATAGATTAGAAGTTCTTGGGGGATTAGCAATTTGAATAGTTGGTGAAGGCAGGACTTACTGAGGAACTGATAATTTGATCAATGACTTTAAAGAGGTGAGGGAGTTAGCCATGTGCTATTTTTTTCCATAAATTATTTGGGTACAAGTGGTATTTGATTACATGAGTAAATTCTTTAGTGGTGATTTGTGAGATCCTGGTACACCCATCACCCAAGCAGTATACAGTGCACCGTATTTGTTGTCTTTTATCCCTCACTCCCCTCCCACTCTTCCCTACAAGTCCCCAGAGTCCCATTGTACCATTCTTATGCCTTTGCTTCCTCATAGCTTAGCTCCCACATATCAGTGAGAACATATGATGTTTGGTTTTCCATTCCTGAGTTACTTCACTTAGAGTGATAGTGTCCAATCTCATCCAGGTCATTGCAAATGCTGTTAATTCATTCTTTTTTTAAGGCTGAATAGTATTCCATTGTATATATGTATTTGTGTGTGTATATATATATGTATATATGTGTGTGTGTATATATGTGTATATATTTGTGTGTGTGTATATATGTGTGTGTGTGTGTATACATACACCACAGTTTCTTTATCCACTCATGGATTGATGGGCATTTGAGTTGGTTCCATGATTTTGCAATTGTGAATTGTGCTGCTATAAACATACCTGTGCAAGTATTTTTTTTTTGAATAATGACTTATTTTCCTCTGAGAAGATACCCAGTAGTGGGATTGCTGAATCAAATGGTAGTTCTACTTTTAGTTCTATAAGGAATCTCCACACTGTTTTCCATAGTGGCTTTACTAGTTTACATTCCCACCAGCAGTGTAGAAGTGTTCCCTGATCTCTGCATCCATGCCAACATCTACTGTTTTTCTGATTCTTTGATTATTGCCATTCTTGCAAGAGTAAGGTGACATCACATTGTAGTTTTTATTTTCATTTCCCTGATCGTTAGTGATGTTGAGCATTTTTTCATATGTTTGTTGGCCATTTGTATATCTTCTTTTGAGAATTGTCTATTCATGACCTATTTCTCTGTGTTTTTATTGCAATTGCTTTTGGGGTTTTGGTCATGAAATCCTTGCCTAAGCCAATGTTTAGAAGGGTTTTTCCAATATTATCTTCTATAATTGTATAGTTTCAGGTTCTAGAGTTTTTATAGTTTAGGTTTAAGCCCTTAATCTATCTTGAGTTGATTTTTGTATAAGGTGAGAGATGAGGATTCAGTTTCATTCTCCTACATGTGGCTAGCCAACAGCACCATTTGTTGAAAAGGGTGTCCTTTTGCCACTTTATGCTTCTGTTGGCTTTGTTGAAGATCAGTTGGCTATAAGTATTTGGGTTTATTTCTGGGTTCTCTATTCTATTTCACTGGTCTATGTGCCTATTTTTTGTACCAGTACCATGCTGTTTGGGCGACTATGGCCTTGCAGTATAGTTTGAAATCAGTGTGATGCTTCCAGTTTTGCATTTTTTGCTTAGTCTTGCTTTGGCTATGCGGGCTCTTTTTTGGTTCCATATGAATTTTAGAATTGTTCTAACTCTGTGTATTTTGATGGGAATCATGTTGAACATATAGATTGCTTTTGGCAGTATGGTCATTTTCACCATCTTGATTTTACCCATCCATGAGCATGGGATGTGTTTCCATTTGCTTGTGTCATCTATGATTTCTTTCAGCAGTGTTTTGTAGTTTTCCTTATAGAGGTCTTTTGACTCCTTTGTTAGGTATATTCCTAAGTATTTTATTTTTTTTCAGCTATTGTAAAAGGGGTTGAGTTCTTGATTTGATTCTCTGCTTGGTCACCATTGGTGTATAGAAGAGCTACTAATTTGTGTACATTAATCTTCTATCTGGAAACTACTGAATTCTTTTATCAGTTCTAGGAACTTTCTGTAGGAGTCTTTAAAGTTTTCAAAGTAAACAATGATATCATCAGCAAACAGGGACAGTTTGACTTCCTCTTTACTGATTTGGATGCCCTTTATTTCTCTCTTGTGTGGTTGCTCTGGCTAGGATGTTCAGTACTATGTTGAAGAGAAGTGGTGAGAGTGGGCATGCTTCTCTTGTTCCTGTTCTCAGAGAGAATGTTTTTAACTTTTCCCTATTCAGCATAATGTTGGCTATGGGTTTGTCATAGATGGCTTTTATTACATTAAGGTATGTCCCTTGTATGCCAATTTTGCTGAATGTTTTAATCATAAAGGGATGTTGGATTTTGTCAAATTTTTTTCTGTATCTATTGAGTTGATCATGTGATTTTTGTTTTTAATTATGTTTATGTGGTGTATCACATTTATTGACTTGCATATGTTAAACCATCCCTGCATCCCTGGTATGGAACTCATTTGGTCATGGTGGATTATCTTTTCGATATGTTGCTTGATTTGGTTAGCTAGTATTTTGTTAAGAATTTTAGCATCTATGTTCATCAGGGATATTGGTCTGTAGTTTTCTTTCTTGGTTGTGTCCTTTCCTGGTTTTGTTACTAGGGTGATGCTGGCTTCATAGAATGAATTAGGGAGGGTTCCTTCCTTCTCTATCTTGTGGAATAGTGTCAAAAGGAGTGATACCAACTCTTTGAATGTCTGGTAATATTCTGCTGTGAATCCATCTAGTCCTGGACTGTTTTTTGCTGGTAATTTTTTACTTACCATTTCAATCTTGCTTCTTGTTATTAGTCTGTTCAAGGTGTCTAATTATTCCTGATTTAAGCTAGGAGGGTAGTATTTTTCCAGAAATTTATCCATCTTTCTAACTTTTCTAGTTTATGTGTGTAAAGACCTTCATAGTAAGTAACCTTGAATGATCTTTTATATTTCAGTGGTGTCAGTTGTAATATCTCCTGTTTCATTTCTCAGTGAGGTTATTTGGATTTTCTCTCTTCTTTTCTTAGCTACTCTTGCTAAATGTCTATCAATTTTATTTATGTTTTCAAAGAACCAGCTTGTTGTTTCATTTGTCTTTTGTATTTGTTTGTTTGTTTGTTTCAATTTCATTTAGTTCTGCTCTGATCTTGGTTATTTCCTTTCTGCTGCTGGGTTTGGGTCTGGTTTGTTCTTGTTTCTCTAGTTCTTTGAGGTGTGACCTTAGATTGTCTGTTTGTGCTCTTTCAGACTTTTTAGTGTAGATGTTTAAGGCTGTGAACTTTCCTCTTAGCACTGCCTTAGCTGTATCCCAGAGGTTTTGATAGATTGTGTCATTATTGTCATTCAGTTTGAAGAATTTTTAATTTCCATCTTGATTTCGTTTTTGACCCAGTGCTCATTCAGGAACAGGTTATTTAATTTCCATGTATTGCCATAGTTTTGAAGGTTCCTTTTGGAGTTGATTTCCAGTTTTATTCCACTGTGGTCTGAGAAAGTACTTGATATAATTTCAATTTTCTTAAATTTATTAAGGCATATTTTATGGCCTATTATATGGTCTATCTTGGAGAAAGTTCCATGTGCTGTTGAATAAAATGTGTATTCTGCCTTTGTTGAATGAAATGTTCTGTATATATCTATTAGGCACATTTGTTCCAGGGTATAGTTTAAATCCATTGTTTCTTTGCTGACTTTCTGTCTTGATGACCTGGCTAGTGCTGTCAATGGAGTCCCCCACTATTATTGTGTTGCTGTCTATCTCATTTCTTAGGTCTATTAGTAATTGATTTATAAATTTGGGAGCTCCAGTGTTAAGTGCATATATGTTTAAGATTGTGATTTGTTCTTTTGGACAAGGCCTTTTACCATTATGTAATGTCCCTCTTTATCTGTTTTAACTGCTGTTGCTTTAAAGTGTGTTTTGTCCGATATAAAAATAACTACCCCTGCTCGCTTTTGGTGTCCACTTGCATGAAATGCCTTTTTCCACCACTTTAAGTTTATGTGACTCCTTATGTGTTAGGGGAGTCTCCCAAAGGCAACAGATAGTAGGTTGGTGAGTTCTTATCCATTCTGTGGTTCTGTATCTTTTAAGTGGCACATTTAGGCTATTTACATTCAATGTTAGTATGGAAATGTGAGGTACCATTGGATTCATTGTGCTCTTTGTTGCCTATTTACTTTTTTGTTGTTGTTGTTTTGTTTTGTTTTTTAATATGTATTTTTGTTTTATAGGTCCTGTGATTTGTGCTTTAAAGAGGTTCTGTTTTGATGTGTTTCCAGGATTTGTTTCAAGATATAGAGCTCCTTTTAGCAGTTCTTGTAGTGATGGCTTTGTAATGGTGAATTCTCACAGCATTTGTTTGTCCGGCAACGACTGTATCTTTCCTTCATATATGTTGCTTAGTTTCTCTGGATACAAAATTCTTGGCTGATAATTGTTTTGTTTGAGGAGGATGAAGATAGGGCTCCAATCTCTTCTAGCTTATAGAGTTTCTGCTGAGAAATCTGCTATTAATCTGAGAGATTTTCCTCTATAGGTTACCTGGTGCTTCTCTCTCACAGCTCTTAAGATTCTTTTTCCTTTCTCTTAACTTTGGATAGCCTGATGACAAATGCCTAAGTGAAGATCTTTTTTGCGATGAATTTTCCAGGTGTCCTTTGTGCTTCTTGTATTTGGATGTCTAGGTCTCCAGCAAGACTGGGGAAGTTTTCCTCAATTATTCCCTGGAATATGTTTTCCAAGCTTTTAGAATCCTCTTCTTCCTCAGGAACACCAATTATTCTTAGGGTTGGTCGTTTAACATAATCCCAAACTTCTTGGAGGCCTTGTTCATATGTTCTTATTCTTTTTTCTATGTCTTTGTTGGATTCAGCTAATTTGAAGACCTTATCTTTGGGCTCTGAATTTCTTTCTTCTACTTGTTCTACTGCTGAGACTTTCCAGAGCATTTCACATTTCTAAAAGTGTGTCCAGAGTTTCCTGAATTTTGGATTGTTTTTTCTTTAAGCTATTTATTTCTTGGAGTATTTCTCCCTTCACTTCTTGTTTCATTTATTGGATTTCCTTGCATTGGGCTTCTCCTTTCTCTGGTCCCTCCCTGAGTAGCTTAATAACTAACCTCCTGAATTCTTTTTCAGGTAAATCAGGGATTGCTTCTTGGTTTGGATCCATGGGTGGTGAACTAGTGTGATTTTGCGGGGAGTGTTGATGAGCCTTGTTTTGTCATATTACCAGCGTTGGTTTTCTGGTTCCTTCTCATTTGGGTAGTCTGTGTCAGAGGGAAGGTCTAGGGCTGAAGGCTGTTGTTCAGATTTTTTTGTCCCATAGATTGTTCCCTTGATGTACTACTCTCCCCCTTTTTCTATGGATGTGGCTTCCTGTGAGCCAAACTGCAGTGATTGTTTCTCTTCTGGATCTAGCCACTCAGCAAATCTACCTGGCTCTGGGCTGTTACTGGGTGTTGTCTACAGAGTCCTGTGATATGAACCATCTATGGGTGTCTCAGCTGTGGATACCAACACCTGTTCCTGTGAAGGTGGTGGAGGGTGCGATGGACTCCATGAGGATTCTTAGTTCTGGTGGTTTAATGCTCTATTTTTGTGCTGGTTGGCCTTCTGCCAGGAGGTGGTACTTTCCAGAAAGCATCAGCTGTAGTAGTGTGGAGAGGGACGGGCGGTGGGCGGCACCCTAGAAATCCCAAGATTATATGTCCTTTGTCTTCTGCTAGCAGTGTAGGTAGGGAAGGACCATCAGGTGGGGGCAGGGCTAGGCGTGTCTGAGCTCAGACTCTCCTTGGGCAGGTCTTACTGGTACCGCTGAGGGGCATAAGGGTGTGATTCCCAGGTCACTGGAGTTGTGTACCTAGGAGGATTATGGCTGCCTCTGCTGAGTAATGCAGGTTGTAAGGGAAATGGGGGAAAGCCAGCAGTCACAGGCTTCACCCAGCTCCCACGCAAACCGAAGGACTGGTCTCACTCCCACTGTGTCCCCTGCAACAGCCCCAAGTCTGTTTCCAGACAGAGGGCGAGTCAGGCTTGAAAACTTGCCCAAGGCTTTCCACCTCACAGCTGTGAAAGAAAAGGGCTTTAGTTCTTCCCCCGCCTGTGAAGTCTGCAAGCCGGATTCACACCCTCCCCCGAGTACTGGCCAGGAGGCTTCTCGCCCGCTCAAATTGTTATAAAGTTCAGCTAGGGAAGATTTTCTCTCCCTGGAGTTTTACCCCCGGTTCCACTGGCCTCCCTCCTGATGGATCCCTATGGCGTCAGGCAGGAATGGACTGCTTGGGAATTCAGCAAGCTCCCAGGGCCTCCCTGCTGCCTCCTCCACCCCTGTATTTCGCTCGGCTCAGCTCTCTAACTTGACTCAGCTCCAAGTAAAGTTGGGAACTTCTCTGGCAAACAGACCTTCAGCTTCTCCAGTTGGGGGGTGTGTTCAGAAGAGGAGGGTCTCCCTTTTCCACTTCTGCAATTGGAGCACTCACAGTATTTGGAGTGTCTACCAGGTCCTGCAAGAGCAGTCTACTTCTTTCAAAGGGTCTGTAGTCCTCTCAGAATTGCTGGTTTGTTCTTGCAGTCGATCTGGAGCTAAAATTCACAATGCAAGCCTCTGCATGCTGCTTTGTCTGGAGCTGCAATCTAGACCTGCCTCCTCTCCACCATGATCCTGAGATTACCTCCATGTGCTATTTTAGAAGACATTTTATTCAGAGATAACAGGAGGCAGGGAGGCCAGTGTAGATAAAGATGAGTAAGAGGAAGAGAGGTAGGAGATAAGGAATGACGGTCAGGTTATGTGAGCCTTTGTTGAACACGTTGAGGACATGGCCCTTTTTTTCTGAAATGGGAGCAATGTGAAGGTTGTTTTATAAGGGTCCTTTAGCTGTAAAATTCCTTGTGACATTGGAGTATCAGCAGAAACATGGAGACCAGTTATGAGGCTTTTGCAGTAATTTGGATGAGATAATGGGTACCCTGCCACCAGGATAAAGGTAACTTAAAATGTTTTTTGCTGAATGAAAAATTTTTGGTCAAATTTTTAAGTCAGCATTATGAAAAGACTATAATTATAAAAAAAGATTGTCAATTAAAATTCCTACCATGGAAGTCCTCAGAAAAGGGCAAGTTGGAGATGTAGGCAAAGTTGTCAACTGCACATGCATCCTGGTATTGGGGTTCTGAAATGTTTTATCTTCCTCCAAATGCCCCTCTAATAGTTTGTCATAGTGACATGGTGACCTTACACAGTCATTATAAATATGCTCAGTATCTGGGAGGGAAGATAGGACTTACTAACAATTTAGATTGTATGAGTACACTGGATAACGTTTTAAATTGTGTAGTCAGGGCCTTCTAAATCAGAAACTGGAGAAAAAGTTATTGCAAACCTAACTATTTTGGTTATGAGGAGGCAATTATAATAAAAGGAAATCTCTACCTGGCTCATTTGCTATGACTGTCCATGTACAACACAGAGTTTCTGCCATGGGGAGCATCTGTAACTGGTACTAAACACAGGAAGTTAGGGTGGGAGAGAGGGCTGAATCAAGATAAAGAGGGTACTGCAGCCCCACATTTCTCAGTCTGTTTCATAAAATAGAAATTGTTAGAGAAATAAACAGTCATTTCCAACAAAAGAGTCCTGGGAAATGATGCCTTCAACTAATTTAAATAAGTTTGTTTCCATCAAAGCTTCTCAGAGCCTTTAATATGTTAATTTTCATCACAAAAATTCAAGAGTTTAATATTAATATAATATGCTCAATTTCTCAATGCTATTTGGCAGTGTTACTCTACAGTAAATTCTTTTCATTCTTCTTTGTATCTTTCACCATCCTAGCACCTAGCATAGTGCTTTGAGTAGAAAATAAGAGAGTAAATAGATCCGTCTTCCTAATTCTACAATTAACTTATTTTCTAATAAAGACTCCAAAAGTACATGACTTAACCCTAATATCTAAAATATCACAGGAAAGCAGCGTTTTCAATTTTTTTAAAAAAAGAGAGAAATAGATGTGGCTCTAATTATAATGCTTTCTCTTTCTGTAAAGATCTTGAATTGTGTAATTTACAAAATCATTTTCAGTAGTCTATAAATACTAAATAATAGTTAGATATCTATATATGTGTATCTCTACATACATATGCACAGTCTTATAATTGTAACACAGCTTATAGAAATGTAAGCTTAACTTCAAGGTGTGGTTGCTTTAATATATCATTCTTCTAAATAATAAATACTTGAAAAATCAGTATACTTGTCTTTTGTCATTTACTATGCAAGGTAAATTGAGTAAGAATCTAACCCAGTGTTGATCCTAAGTAAAAATCAATGTTTTATTTATCTACTCCTGACAAGTTTAAAGACAGAATGTGAATTAACTAGATATTAATCTATTTTATAACACACTTGCAATAAGTAACCTGAAACTCTTATTTGTCTACATTCTCAGTCCATTAAGTAACTTTATTTCAAATAACTAAATAGCTATAGATATCATCAAAAATCTTTGAACCAGTCATTTAGAAGTTTTTGTGTGCCAGGAATTCTATTCTTCAAAACCATATATTTGGGTTTGCAATGGTAACTAATCAGTTTTCATCTGTGAGTGTTGTCTTTGTACACGCACATTCATACACTGTAAATGTAGGGGTTTTTTTCCTGAATATCCTGTCTCCACTATTAATTGAAATGAATTGATAGTGAAATTTTATTTTTAAAATTGTAAAAAATTTCCTATGCATAAAATAACAGCAAACATTCTTTCATCTACTCTGTCAGGTTCATTCCATAATGAATAGTAAAACACTTTTTATTATATAATTAGAAACAGGTTATTTTCAAAAAGAACTTTTAATTAAAAACATCTACCAAAAAACTTGCCTTCTAAAAAGAAAAAGAACATTTAAAAGTTTTAGAAGCTCTAGCTAGCCCATCTGGCCAATATAATGGTCACAATTGCATTGTGGTGGACTCAATAAAGTGTATATAGCTATCCCCAGAAAGGCTCCCGGAAACCTCTCCTCTGAGAGTCTGTCCGTCTCTCAGTGGGGCAGGGGTATCTTCCTCTAATACACAGAGGCAGTTGCTATATTGCATCAATTGGTGTCTTAGTCTATTCGGTCTGCTACTTTTTTTAAATCTCATAAATTGGGTGTCTTATAAACAACGGATATTTATTTCACAGTTCTAGAGTCTAGGGGGTACAAAATCAAGGTGCCAGCAAATTCTGTGTCTGCTGAGCACCTGCTTTCTGGTTCATAGACAGCACTTTCTTGCTGTGTCCTCATATGGTATAAGAGGTCAGGGGTCTGCCTTGGGCAATCCTGTCTCCTAATACCATCACTTTGTGGGGAGGTAGGATTTTGACATCTGCATTTGGGGAGGACACAAACATTCAGACCGCAGCAATAGGAGAGGCACTCAATTAGATAGGTTTGAATGTGCACAAAGAAAAAGCAATGACTATTTTTATATTTGTGATACTTATTAATATAATTGATAGTATTTGGCATATTGTGGGTTTAGATATGGAATTTAATAACTCTATAAGTCACCTATAATCATAATTCCCCAAACTCCTTAAGGTAAAAAGAATTAATGGAAAAAAGAAAATGAAAGGCTTTATTTTCTTTTTTTCTGATTTTGAACAGATGCACTTCAGAAAAATGGTGGTGGTGTCCTTTTGGTAAATCAGAATGTCAGCTGAGTATTTTTAAAAGTAAAAAAAAAAATAAAATCCTGGACTTTCTCTGAAAGGTTAAAATGGTTTAAGTAAATTTAGTCAAAGTAAATGACATCTAGCAAAGAATACAAGGAAACTATATTTATTTATAAATGCTTTCAGTTAAATTCTAAACAAGCAATTTACTAAGCTATAATTTCAAAAGATTGTGATGTGATTCTGACAAAGAATATCAAGAATTTTAAATGGTAAGGAAGTGATGGGTGGACAAAAGTACACAGGTTGATAAAAAGATTAATCTACAGTCTCAGGCATCTTAATGTTACAATATATGGTTATGAGTAATCATTTGGAAACAAAACTCGTCTAAGTGGCTCTTGTCCTTTTCCTGCCCTCACAGTACCTAACCAGCTGTAGCTGACATCAACGCAGGAAGTAGCCACATTTCTGCAAATCAGAGGCAGTTAGGAGAGACATACATTGTCAGCCATTAAACCAGCTTTTGATATAGTATTGGGGTACAAGTTTTATCACTCAGCACTTACCTGAGGTTAGTTTAGTTTAGCCATAGTGTTAAAGAATTCTTTCATTTAGTAGATACTGACATTTAACCAAATAAAGTAAAAGTAAAATGAAATGCAATAAGTTAAAATAACAATATAAGTAAGTTATTAAGAATTAACACTGAATGCATCCAAACCTGTTTGTCCCCAAACATGTCTGACATCACGTTTACATGGTTATCAATGCCACAAACAGCAGAGGTCTGGCCTAGTGTATGTCAAATACTGATAACTATTCAGCATTTGTTTTAAGATAAGTTTGATTGCTTAGTTATATTTCCATATTTGTTTAATCCTTAGCAAAACATGCTTTGCCTTTGTATGTCATCTTAACAATAGTCAAGTTCAGATATTCAGGATACTTGGAAACTTCTGTGTACAGTAAAAGATGGATTGTTCTATCTCTCCTTTGTGTAGTCATTACTAACACCAGAGTCACCTCCTTTCATTCCTTAATCATTTAGACAACAGGCTCATTGCCACTCTCCCCAGCATTGCTCTGCTTGGTCTGAGTAATGTAAGTGTCCACATCGATGGCTCTGTCAACACTCAGGTCCCTCATTCCTTTACTTCCACTCCTAGGCCTGTCTTCCATCCTCCTCTGCTGACTCAGATTCATGGGCATACCCTAGGGGTTGGCAAACTAACCCCATGGGCCAACTACTTGTTTGCTTTGTTTGGTTTTGTTTTTTAATAGACATTATTCTTAGAGTAGTTTTAGATTCACAGCATAACTGAGCGGAAGGTATAGAAGTTTCCTACATACTCCCCCACCCCCATCTGTACATTTGTTTCAATGATGAGCCTACACTGATACATCATTATCACCCAAATTATAGTTTACATTAAAGTTTATTCTTCCTGTTGTAGATTTTATGGGATTGGAAAAATGTATGATGACATGTATTCACCATTATAGTACATTACAGAGCAGTTTCATGTCCCTAAAATTGCTTTGTGCTCTGCTCATTCTTCCCTCCCTCCCCACTAACCCCTGGCAACCACTGATCTTTTTACTGTCTCCACAGTTTTGCCTTTCTCAGAATGTCATAGACTTGGAATTATACTGTAGGCAGCCTTTCCAGATTGATTTTTTTTTTACTTAGTAATATGCACTTAAGTTTCCTCCATGTCTTTTTATGGCTTGATAGGTCATTTCTTTTTATTACTAAATAAAAACATTGGATATATCACATTTTATTTATCCACTCACGTACTGAATGACATCTTGATTACTTCTAACTTTTGGCAATTATGAATACAACTACGATAAACATCTGTGTGTAGGACATAAATTTTTTACTCCTTTAGGTAAATACCAAGAAACGTTCTATGAACTGCATATTGGTGTTCCTCCAAAGCTTATATGATGAAACCGAAACCTACAAAGTGATGGTTTGGAAGGTGAGGCCTTTGGGAGGTGATTAGGTCATGAGGATGGAGCCCTCATGAATGGGATTGATGCCCCTATAAAAAACTCTTCAGAGAACTCCTTTGGCCCTTCTGCCATGTGAGGACATATGAAAAAGATAGCCACCTATGAACCAAGAAGCAGAACCTCACTGGACACAGAATCTGCTGGTGCCTTGATCTTGAGCTTCCCAGCCTCTCAAACTATAAGAAATTAATTAAGCCACATTGTCTATGGCACTATTGTTGTAGTAGCCTGAATGAACTAAGACAGAGTACAATTGCTAGATTGTGTGTTAAGAGTATGTTTAGTTTTGTAGGAAACTGCCAGCCTGTCTTCCAGTGTGGCTGTACCATTTTACATTCACACCAGCAATAAAGGGAGATCCTGTTGCTCTGTATTCTTGCCAGCATTTGGTGGTGTTGGTGTTCTGGACTTCAACCATCCTAATAGTTGTGTACTTGTATTTCATTGTCATTTTAGTTTGCATTCCCATAATGACATATGATATTGAATATGTTCTCATATCTTTATTACCCATCTGTATATCTTCTTTCGTGACATATCTGTTAATAATGTCTTTGGTCTATTTTTTAACTGAGATGTTCATTTACTTATTGTTGACTTGTAAGGATTTTTATGTCTATTTTGCACAACTGTCTTTTATCAGAAATGCCCTTTGAGGATATTTTCTCCCAGTCTGTGGTTTATCTTTTCATTCTTTTGACAGTGACTTTTCCAGAGCAGACATTTTTATTTATAATGAAGTCCAACTTACCAATTTTTTAAATGAATCATGCATTTGATGTTGTATCTAAAAAGTCATTACCACGCCCAAGGTCATTTAGATGGTTTTCTATATTACTTTTTAAGACTTTTGCATTTTACATGTAGGTGTATGAGAAATTTAGATTTATCTGGGGAAAAAGTAAGGTCAGTGTCTACATTTTTTTTTTTTTTTTTGCATGTGACTGTCCAGTTGTTCAAGCACCTTTTGCTGAAAAGACTATCTTCTCTCCATTGTATCACCTTTGCTGTTTTATCAAATATCAATTAACTATACTTATGTGGGTCTATTTCTGGGCTCTCTATTCTGTTTCATTCATCAATCTGTTCTCTGACCAGTACCACACTGTCATGATTAATGTCGCTTTATAGTAAGGTTTAAGGTTTGGTGGTGTTCGTCCTCTGATTTTCCTGTTTTCTTTCAATATTGTGTTGACTTTTCTGGATCTTTTGCCTCTCCACATAAACTTTTGAGTCAGTTTATTGATACCACCATAATATGTTGCTTGGGTTTTGATTGGGATTGCATTGAAACTATAGATAAAGTATAGTTCAAGTTGGGAGGAATGGACCGCTTGGCAATTTTGAGTCTTCCTATCCATGAACATGGCATCTCTCTGCATTTGTTTAGCTTTTCTTTGATTTCGTTCATCAGAGTTTTGTAGTTTTTCTCATATAGAGCTTATACATTTTTTTAAATTTCTATCTAGGTATTTTATTTGGGGATGGTGCTAATGTAAATGGCATTGTGTTTATAATTTCAAATTCTACTCATTCATTGCTGGCATATGGGAAAGTGAGTGTATTTTGTATATTAACCTTGTATCTTGAAATCTTGCTTTAATTGCTTAGCTGCTTGTTTTTATAAATAAAGTTATACTGGAACACAACCATGTGCACTAGTATTGTCTGTGGCTGCTTTCTAGCTATAACAGCAGAAGTGAGTAAATGCAATAGAGCTTCTATGGCCTCCAAGTCCAAAATATTTATATTACTGATAATAATTTTATACTTTTTCCATAATCTTAATTGCATGCATCTCACTCTCCTGACTCTACCTTCTATCTTTCCAGCTTAGTCCCTCTAGACTCCTAATTCCAGCAATTTTATGACCCCTTAGGGCTTTCAATACATCAATCCAACACCCAGCTTCATTTTTAGTGACTTCTTTCTTCCATTTCTTACCCAGCTTCTACTCCATGATTCATCTTTGTAATCATTCCTTTTCATACATTCTCTTTCTTTTCATAATATTTACTTGGAAAAAATTTCAAGCATGGATAAATGTAATTCTCCATCTGCTTTGTGCCTAAAACTCTGCAGTTGACTATAACTGGAGAAAAATACAGAACCATGTTCACTGGTTTCTCTTTCACTTCTTGATAACAGAACTTAAATAAACTTTAAGTTAAAAAAAAAAAACTATTTTATTTCCCTAACAAATTCATTCTCCTCAATGCCTACTTCATACTTTCTGCATCCTCTTCAAAGTATCATGCCTCCCCCCATGTCTCAACAAATGAGTGAATATAGAAGTAATCAGAAAAGACATTCCACATCCTCCTACCATATCTACCCACTTACCCAAATCTGAGCTTTTATACTGTTTTTTTTTTTTTTTTTTTGCTCAACATAAATTAAACTGTGTATGCTCCTATCTGAAAACTTATCCACTCAATCCCTTTTCCTTCTAGACAACTCAAGTATGTCATTACAGAAATTGTCCCTTCTCTTTCCCCCACACTATTATTACTCCCTCTCTACTGGATCATCCCCACCAACAAACAAACATGCTGTAATGCTGTAATTCCTCTCATTTTAAAATAAAAACATTCTCTTGGCTATATATTACCCTCCAATTACTTTTCCATTTTTCTGCTTCCTTCTATATCACTCCCTAAGAGTAGTCTATAATCAATATCTCTACTTCATTGTTGTCTCTGCTTTCCTGAAGGCAATCTAATAAACTTTATCCCAAACACTCTACTACAACCAGTCTTCTCAAGGCCACTAAGGCTAATTCCAATAGTCAAATACAGCTCTCCTGTTACTTAACTTTCAGGATAATTAGCTTGGGTTTTTCCATATGCAGACCCTAAGACAAGAGTTCAAAGGCAGATAGTTTACTTAGGAATCACAGGAAACACTAATAGATGAGTGGGAAGTGGTACAGGAAAGAAAAGCCAGACAATCAGGAGTGTATTATTAAAACAGCTATCACTGGAATTAAGTTCCATGAGGGAACACATAGAAACAGTATGAACACTCACCTCGGCATTATTTCCACCTAAGGATCTAGAGAGCTGGGGTTCTTATACAGTGGCTCCCTCAAGTCATTGGTTAAGGCCTTCTGAATGGCAGTTATATTAATTAACCAGCATTTCTGGTCTGGTTCATGCTTGAGCAGAGTGAATTTCCTTGGTTTTTGGAAACAATCCTTAGGTATAAAGATGTGGAAATTGGAAGCTGAAACTTGGCAGGAATGCTCCGAATAGCAAGGTCCAAAGGATGTGAGTGAAGTACCTACGGCATCTGTTAAAACATGCTCATTCTCCCTCTTGAAATATTTTCTTCAGGTGGATAGAAAGAACACAGACTTCTGGTTTCCCTTTTACCTTTCTGGTCTATTGTTTTTTTTTTTTTTGGTCTCTTTTGTTTCTTTCTCCTCATCTAGCCAATCACTGAATGTTCTCTCTGTTATCTACACACACTCCCAAGGTAATCACATCCAGTTTCTATATGTTGATGTCTTCAAAACGTACTTTAACCTAGATCTTTTCCTTATTTGTCAAACTGTCTACCTGACATCTTCACTTGGTTGTCCAAGAGTTATCTCAAAGATACCATGTCTGGGACTTGGTCTACCTATCATATTCCTTATCTCAATGGCATTCCCATTTTTCAAATTCCTCAAGTCAAAAACCTTGGAAGCTAGATTAACTCATTTCTTTCCCTCATACATCCAATGCATCCATAAATTCTATTAAACATTCCAAATATAACTAAGAATCTAACCACTTCTCAGCATCCCCAACATTAATAACCCAGTCCCATATTTTGTCAACTAAATAATTATAATAACCTTTTAATGTGTTTTTCTCTTTTCATCTTTACTTCTCGCTCCTGACACACACACACACACACGTATGCACATACAAATACACAGTCTATTTTCAATATAGCAGATAGAGTGATCTTTTTAAAGCATTAGATCAAGCAATTTCTCTCTTCAAAACTCCTCAATGGTTTCTTTATCTCATTGAGAGTAAAAGTTTGTCTTTATACAATCCAGCTTCTACTGCCTTAATGATCTCATTGGCTATCACAGCCTTCTCCCTTACTTTGCTCTGGCAATTGTGTCCCTCACTATTACTCAAACACTAGTTATACTCGTAAGTCAAGACCTATAAATTTGCTGGTCTCTTCACTGGTCTCTTTCCCCCCAGTATTGCCATGGTTCATGCTTCACCTCCTTCAGACTTCTGCACAAATGTTTCTGTAACAGTAACCATCCTATAAAAAAAAACCCTACCCTCACCAGTAGTTCCTCTCCTCTTTCCCTGCTTTAATTATTATCTCGCATGTTATGGTGTATATTTTATTTGTTTACCTGTCTCTCCTCACCTGAACATAAGCTCTGTAAACACAAACGTTTTTCTTTGTTATTCACCACTGTATCTTCAGACCCTAAAATAGTGCATGTCACAAGGTTGGCACTCAAATAACACTTGATGAATGTGTGAAGGAATGAATGAAGAATAATTGAAATTAACAATTAGCATTATACAATGGAACATGCTCATATTATATAATTATAAACAAATTCAGGTAAGAGGAGTCCTGCCTATAACAGGAAACTTATTCCCAGGGTGAAGAACTGAGAGGGGTCTAAGATTTTACCCTGCTAGAAAGATAAAAAGTTTTCTTGTCATTTTCCTCAATGCTGGGAGAAAGCACAAGACTTCGAATTCCGAGACAAAGGACTTTATGACTCTCAGCACAGCAGGCAGCATAATATTCATGTTTGTATTGGTTCCCCTTGGCCTCTAAATCACATGACAATGTTACAGAAGGGAGCCCATGTAGATGCTGTGCATACAGTGTGTTTGTGTCATAGCTGAGGAATCCTGAGCTTAGGAAACCCCATCTTACAAGCGAACTGTTAGCAAACCTGCCCAAAGCTTTCCCCAGAGGGAGACATTTTGTTTTTATTCTGGATAGAAAATCAATCTGCCCTCTGCTATGGTCAAAACCACTCTCTATTTTCCAAGTTTGTTCATTATGCAAACATCTTTGACAAGATATCCTGGAACAAAAATTATCAAAAAAATGTGCAGAAATGTAAGGGAATTGTCTTCCAAGCAGATGTTTTCATTGTTGTATTCTACCAAACATTTAAAAAAGAAATTATACAAATTCTACATAATTTCTCCAAAAAAATAGAAAAGGATGGATTAAAACCCACCACATTATAAGTAGCCAGAATAATACACAAAACTGACGAGTAGAGAACAGGATATAAAACTATTGCCCAATACCCATTATGAAATTCACCAACAAAAGTTATCAACAAAATGTTAACTAATGAAAACTAGCAATAAATTTTAAAAATAACACATTATGACAAAATAGGATTAACTCAGGAATTCAAGATTAGTTCAATATTGAAAGTCGATTTTGGTAATTCATCATATTAACTGGTACAGTTATCAACTGTACCAATTGTTATGATTGCCTAGGTTTTCTTCTTTAGTCTGTTAATGTGATGGAGGTTGACAAAATTTAACATCCATTCAGGATAAAAACTCTTAGCAAATGAGGAATAGAATGAAACTTCCCTAACCAGATAAAGGAAACATAAAAACAAACATTTTTAAAACATGCATACACAGCTAACATAAAATCAGTCACAAGGCAAGGATATCCATTCTCACCGCCCCTATTCAATGTTTTATTGGAAGGCCTAGCCAGTGAATAAGAAAAAATTAAATAAAATGCATACAGTTTAAAAATGAAGAGATAAAGCTATTCCTATACAAACCTGTACTTGACTGTTTGTAACAATTTTATTAACATCAGCCCCAAACTTAAAAACAAGGTGAATGTGCTTTAACAAGTAAACAACATACTGTGGTACATCCATACAATAAAATAGTATTCAGCAATAGAAAGGAACAAGGTATGGTTTTACACAACAATGTGGATGAATCTCAAAGGCAGTTTTCTGAATGAAAGAAGCCAATCTCAAAAAGTTATAAAGAATATGATTCTACTTGTATGACATCTTGATGTGTATGCACATATAAATCCACAGTCTATTTTCAATATAGCAGATAGAGTGATCTTTTTAAAGCACTAGTTAACTCAAGTAATTCCTCTCTTCAAAAATCTTCAATGGTTTTTTACCTCCTCTTGACCCTGAGGATGAAGAACATATCAGTGGCTCCCAAAGGTTAGAAAAGAAGGAAGTGTTTGACTACAAATGTGAATCAAAAAGGAGTATTTGGGAGTAATAAAACCATTGTGCATCCTTAATATTGTGATGATTACACAAATCTACATATGTGTTAAAATTCATAAAACTGTACACCAAAAAATAAAAGTTAACTTACACACATAAATTTTCAAATGAGTTATTAAAGACTAAGCATACATCTCACCGATGACCCATCAGTTGCACTCTTAGCTATTTACCATGATAAATGAAAACATTATGGGCACAAAAGGCTTGTACTTAATTGCCTTAGTCATAGTAACTGGAACTGAAAACAGAATGGATAAACAAATTGTGATTTTTTGTATAATGAAATACTACTAAGAAATAAAAAAGAACAACATGAATTAATCTTAAAATTCACTTAAAAATATTATTAAGTGAAAGAAGCCAGGCACAGAACATATGCATTTATAATTCATCTTATAACTCATTCCATTTATAAGAAGTCCAAAATCAAACAAAACTTCATATGCACATAAAACTACAAATCAGAACATTGATTGGCTTTGTGCATATGAAAAAGTGGGAGGATTCTGGAATTAATTTCCAAAAGGACATGAAGGAAATTTCAAGGTGATAAGTATGTTCTATATATTGCTTTGTGTGATGATAATGTGGGTATATATCATCAAAACTCATCACACTAAACATGTATACTTAGATATAAAATAAAGCTAGAGGAAAAAAACTACATAAATTTTGAAATTAAGCTGGGGGCACTCTAATAACTTTATCCCTGTATTGACCACAAACATAAAATTGAGCACATGTGGAGGGATGGGGATCAAAAAGTCGGCATTAGTCATGAATGCCCTAACAACTTATTCATTCTTTAAATGAAGTTTATTAAAATTACTCACCTTAATTAATTTCAACATCTTGGGCTAATAAGAGCTGAACCCTGTTTTTGACATCTAATGGTGCCTTCTAAATTATATGTGAGATAAAGTCACTACATGCATATGCAGATGACTGCTTATAAAACACGCGCTATTTGTTTTGGCTATGAGAGGGCAATCCTGTACGGATTACTTGAAAAATATTTCCTTTTTTTCCTCTCTCTCTCTCCTTGATTTAAGAGTATAAAAATATTATACCTGTAGGCATGAGATTTTAATTTCCTTTATGTTAACTACAGCTTTTCAAGGTACTTCCAATTTGTTGCGTCAAAAAGGAAATGAGAAGTATTTGGAAATAATTCATCCTTCTAATGTTGGGGCCTCCAGTGAACGGGGCAGCTGCCCCAGAGCACCACCAGCCTAGGTTTCTTTCTCAGTGATGTTAAGTTGCCAACACCATTGTTATGCCAGTGGAGACAATATGGCTGCGGCCAACCCAGGATGTCAAACCCCTTCAATACTACCTCCCTTTCCCAGCAGAAATTCCCCTCAACTGTGGGAAGTTCTGCTAAGATGAATGTGTGTCAAAGGGAAAAGTCAGAGAAGAGCAAAGATAAGAATTATACAATACAAATGTAAACAAATAAAGATGACTGATATCCTTTTGAAAAAAACAAGTAGTTAAAAAATAGCAGCCCATGGGCCATGATTTCCCCAACCTGGACTTGAGGCAGTTATCGCTAAAATCTCATTTGTTCCTGCTACGCCTGGATAGAAACTCCGAATCATCCTTCTCTCACAACGTTGGGAAAACACTACCAAATGGTCAAAATTAGTACGCAAGGAAAAATTTATTTACCATCCTACGAGAAATTTATGCTAACTTTACACAAAGAATTTCTGAAAGTTATTTGATACCAGTACTGTTTATTGAAATAAACTTTGGGGGGCATTTAAGGAATTGGTTCTCACATATTTGGGTTACATAACATATAACTCTTGCAAAGACCAGATCAAATCCATTTGAAATCTGAGAGCACTGCCTTAAAAGGAATTCCCAAATTTCCATAAAATAATTAAACTACTCCCTATCTTCCACCCCCTAACCACACCACAAACCTCAAACCCCACCCACCACAAACCTCACCCACACTTTTCCAAGATTTCTGTATTTATGTCAGCACATTAAAGTAATGTGAAATATAGTGTGGTTTCTAAAGCTCCAAAAGTGAGTATTAATGAAACTGTTAATTTAACATCAAACTTCTGCTCATACAAATTATTCCCAATTGCCTGTGGAGCTACTCCCATTGTCAGTAATGAAAGCTTTATGTGTAATCAAAGAGGAATGCACATCCTAAGAAACTTCAATCACTTTAAGTGAGCGTTTTAAATTACAAGACTCTTTTTCTAGTTCTGCAAACAAAATATCTACTATGGCTTATGTATTTAGGTTTCTCAGGAAAATTCAAATTGATATTATTTGTAAATGTTAAAATATTCTAATTTGAAGAAATCATGTAAGGCATCAATTGGATACGATGTGAGAAAGCAAAGGTTAGGTTCAATGAAAAATACACAAATTACAGTTACTTCCAAGCTATTACAAATCCATCGTGCAGCATTTTCATCTCAAATATACCAAGAAATTAAAGAGTATTTAACTGGCTGCAATTACACAAAAGCACAGCCATTATGGAGGTGTTGGTTTTCATGCATGTAGTCTAGTTTTAAAGATTTGTTTATTTTGTTTTGTATTTAAAGAAAAGGCATTATCTGCTCAATTGCCAAGCAAGAAGGTTTTACAAATTTCTTTTAAGTTCCCATAGAAATGCATTGATTAGAGAATAATTTCTGTTAATATTTTCTTCGTTTCCAGACTCCTCTGCTTGCTTAAACTAATAGGGCACCTGCCCCTTGCCGTCGTTTTCATCTTTTGTTCGGCTCAGTAGGTTACCTAACTGGTGGATTTTATTGAGTTAAATCAAGCTGTCACTTCATCTGCCTGAAGGATGACTCAAATACTACACATAATAATAAAAGAAAAGTAGGATAAAATAATCTTGTCAAGCCAGAAAAACTGATTTCTTGAAGTTGTAGCCTTCAATCAATACACTAATTCCACAATTTATACCTTTTTCAATTGGAGGGGAAAGAAACCCTGATATGGTATTTCTTGGCTCACTGACCAACTTTGACCTTCTATCTGTGTGAATGTAGGATTAACAAGGATTTTTGCTTAGTGAAATCACCTATGAAAATAAGAAAACAAATATGCACATTTGTGGCTCCAAATAACTATTAATTTCAGAAATGCAAGAAGTGCCCAGTGTTTATTTACTATGTCTACTAAAGTGAAGATTTTATTTAGCTCGAGGTGGATGTCCTTTACTATTTAAAAATAATTTGAAGCTAGAATCGGTGCAACAAAACACCTTAAAATTTGACATGGTATAATCTCCTAAAGATTTCTTTTCATTTGATCTATTTATTAATAGTTTATGCAAAAGAATAGATAACTAAGCAATATACCAGCAATGTACCACTCTTTCTTTCAAATTTTATACTTGTTTGGTCTCTTACAAAATCTGTCATCTATGATAAAAGAGTCATACCATTCTTTTGAGCTATAGTTATGATTTCATAAAGAGTATAATGAATTGTTTTTTCACCTGTTATTATTGCTTAAAATAACCTATCATTTTCAAAAGCTTATGTTTGTCTGTAAATTGTAATTAATTTGCATACCTTTTAAAATCAATAAAAACACTTCATTTCAAAATTCTGGACTCTCTTTAACTGTCAGGTTTCTGCTTTCCTTTCATAATTTCTCCCCTGCAGGCACCAACCAGGAAATAAAATTCTTTGTTTAGGAAGCCTTTTATATCTCACTAGGCCACCTGCTTACCTTGAATTGTGGCATGCAATCAAGCAGGATCCCAAAAAACTAGTAATTTTTCTTCCACCTACATCTTAAATGTATGTGCATGTGTACACCACAAAGTAATCTATAAGCTGAACCATTAACATTTTGACCAAAAACATTTAATTCCAAAAACTGAGATGTGCTTGCCCAAATACTTTTGGTTTTAAATAAGTTACCTTTTTACATTATCAATAAGTAATATTTTTATTAAAATAAGAGCAATAAATTATATACATAGTCTATGTATATTGCATATGTACATATATCTTAAATACATGTATTTCTTGCTGAAATAAGCTCTTTTAAGGCCGGGCTGTTGTGGAAACACAAGACTATCTTTGTCCTTCCAATATGCTTAATCACATCTCACTGCCAGTTTCAGCTTCTTAAGCCCAGATTTGAACTTTTGAAAGAACTGTGTGAGACCGTTCTGTCATGTAAACCATCTGAGCAGGCTGAGATCGTCGAATGCAGTAGAACACAGCAGATCCCCAAATGCTGCTAGCCTTTAAGAGAATAAATCAGAGTTTGAGATGGG
This sequence comes from Theropithecus gelada, assembly GCF_003255815.1. Lineage (NCBI taxonomy): Eukaryota > Metazoa > Chordata > Mammalia > Primates > Cercopithecidae > Theropithecus > Theropithecus gelada. The sequence continues at coordinate 204,497 of NW_020257631.1, forward strand.
TGAACAAAGAGCTATTTTTTTTCTTTACAGCAAACATAAAAATACTTGCCTGACCCAGAGCTTATCCCCTCAAACCAAACCACGTCCTCCTACTTCTGTGCCATTTAGATGTGTTATAAGGGGGAAGAAGAGGAAAAAAGAAGACAAAGAAAAAGACTGGAAATCTGAAGTGCTTCTCCTCCCTACAGTCACCTACACACACACACGCACACACACACACACACCACTATTTCTTACCTCCAGTAAAAAATAAGCCAAACCATCTCTTTCAAAAGCGTACATTTACACATACGGAAACATATGTTCATTTTCAAATGGTGAAGAAGTGCATTGAAACCAGTACCAAAATTATCTAGCAAGTAAATTCCAGGATGTAATTAAAGGTCACCAATGGCTTCCTGTTTGTGCAATCCAATGAACTTAACTAATTCTTCATTCTCGATGATATTTCAGTAAAATTTCATTCAGTTGGTTAATCTCTAATCTCTTCTTCAAGAAAATATTAACTCTCCTGTATACAGTTTCACCTTATATGTGTATTTTACTCTCTTTATATTCTCTTTGTTCTTTCCCCTACTTTGAGCATTCCACAAGATTCCACCCAGGGACCTGTACTTATATTAATATATATCCTTCTTCCTTCAAGAATTCATTGAACTATAAAGGGTTCCATCTTCTGACTGAACTGACTGACAGCAGTCAATCTAGAGTTCAGACCTTGGTTCCTAAGAGTCACAAAAAGGTCAATAAACACAGAGTCAGACCAAGGAGACAGTGTGGAACTAAGACAAGTACAGGTGTCAGCAGTCAAAGATCAGTTGGAAGACCGGGCTGAGTAAAATAAAAAGGAAAGGATCATGCCTCTGCCAAATGTTAAGATAGTAGAGTGGGCTTCAAACCCAAACAAGTAGCAGAGATCAGAAACATGCATCATCTTATATACCAAATATCTTAAAGAGGAAAATCCTGCTTCTAAGACTCCTCATACAGCGCAGAAACCAGTGACTGGTTTCCTAGAGATGGACACTGAGAATACAGGTGTCCCTACTGTTGCCTTTAAGTCATTCAAAACAATGAAAAGATCCCCAAAATTCTCTGTTCTGTGCAAATATCTGCCAAAGCTTCATCACTAATCAGACTTCTCTACATTTTCATATTTTCAAAAGCTAGCTCTCGCTAGAGGCTCTGTTGTCACTTCAATTTGACAGAAGCTAAACATCTCTTCACTTGAATTCTTTATTTCTGTCCATCATTCATTTATTTAACCAAATGTGTTAAGTGACCACAATGTGATAGGCAGTATTCTGGGCAATAAATGAACAGCAGCAAAAAAGGTGACAGAAATTTCTACCCAGTTAGAGTTTGCATTTTAGGGGGTAAGAAAGACAGACAACAAACAAAATAAATAAGAAAAGTATATAATATGTTCAATTAGAATATAACACATATATAATAAAGTGTGGATATGGCATCAAGATAGACAAATAAATCAGTGAAATATAATAAAAAGTCTAGAAATAGATCTCTATGTATATATACCGGCAACTTGTTTTTGACAAAAATGAGAATGCAATTTAGTAAAGAGAGAATTATGTCTCCAATAGATGGAGCTGGAACAATTAAATATTCATATACAAAAAAGAACTTTAATCCATACCTCACACCATGTATAAAAATTATCTCAAAATAGACCATATGAATAGGATTATATTAAGAAATTGAATGAATAATTAGCAACTTTCCCAAAAAAAGTAGCACGAGGCCCTTGTGGGTTCATTAACGAATTCCATGACACATTTAAGGAAGAAAATATACTAATCTTCTACAATCTCTTCTGGAAGAAGAGGTAATACTTCCTAACTCATTCTATTAAGTCAGCATTATTCTAATACCACACCAGACAAAAGCATCACAAGAAAAGAAAACTACAGACCAAAATTTCTCATCAACATAGATGTAAGTATCCTCAAGTAAATATTAGAAAACAGAATTTAACGATGTATTTAAGGAGTTATGTACCATGTCCAGATAGGATTTATCCCAGGTATGTAGGCTAGTTTAACATCCAAAATCAATTAATATAATTCACCCCAGTAACAGGTTAAAAAGAAAAATCACGTGATCACATCAATAAATGCAAAAGAACATTTGACAAAATCCAACACTCACTCATGATAAAAATTCTCATTAAACTGGGAATAGAGAGAAAAGCCCTCAACTTGGTAAAGAATTTCTACAAAAACATACAGTTAATATCATACTGAGTGGTGGGAAATTCAAAGTTTCCCACTAAGATCAGGAGTAAAACAAGGATGTTCCTTCTCACCATCACTTTTCAACATCATAGTGGAAGTCCTAGTTAATGCTACAAGAGAAGAAAGTAAAAGGTATAAATATTGGAGAGAAAAAAATAAGTTTATTTGTTTACACATGAAATGATTGATGATTGTCTTCATAGAAAATCTGAAAGAATTGGCACACACACAAAAACTCCTGTTACTAATAAGCTATTATGGCAAGATTGCAGGATACAAGGTTAATACACAAAAGTCAATTGCTTTCTTATACACCAGCAGTGAACTAGTGGAATTTGAAATTAAAAACACAATAATATTTACATTAGTACCCCCTAAAAATGAAATATTTAGGTATAAATCCAGCAAAATATATACAAGATCTACATGAGGAAAAGTACAAAACTCTGATGAGAGAATTTTTTAAGTAAATAAATGGAGAGGGATTTCATATTCATGGTTAGGAAGACTCCACATGGTCAAGGTGTTAGTTCTTCCCAACTTGATCTTCAAATTCAACACAATCCCAGTCAAAACTAAAGCAAGGCTGGGCGCAGCGGCTCATGCTTGTAATCCCAGCCGTTTGGGAGGCTGAGGCAAGAGGATGACTGGAGCTCAGGAATTCAAAATCAGCCTGGGCAACATGGAAATACCCCATCTCTACAAAAATTTAAAAATTAGCCAAGTGTGGGGGTGGATACATGTGTTCCCAACTACTTGGGAAGCTGAGATGGTAGGATCTCTTGAGCCCAGGAGGTCGAAGCTGCGGTAAGCCATGATCACACCACTGCACTCCAGCCTGGTTGACAGAGTGAGTCCCTGTCAAAAAAAAAAAAAAAAATCCAGAAAGCTATTTTGTGGATATCAACAAATTGATTCTAAAGTTCATACGAAAAGGCAAAAGACCTAGAATAGCTAATTCAATATTCAAGATGAGCAAAGTCAGAGGACATTCCTCACCTGACTTCAAGACTTACTATAAAGTTGCAGTAATTGACACAGTATGGTATTGGCAAAAGAAAAGACAAATTGATCAATGAAACAGATAGAGAGTCCACATAAATAGACCCACAAAATTTAATCAGTTGATCTTTAACAAAGGAGCCAAGGCAATACAATGAAGAAAATATAATCCTTTCAATGAATGATGCTGGAACAACTAGACATCCAGATGCAAAAAGATGAATCTAGACACAGATCTTACACCTTCAACACATATTAACTCAAAATGGATGTAAAATGTCTAAATGTAAAATTCAAAACTACAAAATTCCCAGAAGGAAACATGGGAGATACTCTAAATGATCTTGAATTTGACAATGACTTTTTAGAAACAACATGAAGGCACAATTCATGAAAGAAAGAGTTGATAAATTGCTGGACCTCATTAAAACTAAACATGTTGCTGTGCAAAAAATATTGTCAAGAGAATAAAAAGACAAGCCACTAACTGTGAAAGAAATATTTGCAAAAGACATATCTGGTTAAGGACTGTTATCCAAAATATACAAAGAGCTCTTAAAACTCAACTACAAGAAAACAAACACCTGATTTCAACATGGGCAGAAGACATGAATAGATACCTCATCAAAATATACAGATGATAAGTAAGAAAATGAAAATATGTTCCCCATCATATGTCATCAGGAAAGGGCAAATAAATGGGTACAAAGTTACAGTTAGACAGGAAGTATAAATTTTAGTGTTCTGTTACACAGTAAGGTGACTATAGCAAATAATAACATCATTTATATTTAAAGATAGCCAGAAAAGAAGATTTTTAATGCTGTTATGACTAAGAAATGTATCCCAGAACTTAAAATTAAATTTTTGATTTTTGCATTTATGCATAAAATTCTATGCATTTATGAACCTGCCTGTATTAGATACTCAGCACATATTTTTTGAAAGAATGTATGAATAAAGAATATACAATGTTGAGAGAAAAAAAGATAAATGTTTAAAATAATAGAAATTATAATTACCCCAATTTGATTATAACACTACAGATACATGTGTCAAAACATCACATTGTACCAAATAAATATGTATTAGGTTGGTGCAAAAGTAATTGCGGTTTTTAAAAACCGCAATTACTTTAAAAAGTGAGATATCACTATACAGCTATTAGAATGACCAAAATCCCAAACACTGTCAACACCAAATAGTGGTGAGGATTTGAAGCAACAAAAACTCTCAAACATTGCTGGTGGGAATGTGAAATTGCATACTTCTTTAGAATATCGTCTGGTAGTTTGTCACAAAACTAAACGTATTCTTTCATACCACATGATCCAAGAATTGTGCTCCTTGGTGTTTGCCTAAAAGAGTCGAAAATGTACTTCCACACAAAACCCTAAGCGTAGATGTTTATAGTAGCTTTATTCATAAGTGCCAAAACTTAAAAGCAACCAAGATGCCTTTCGGTAGGTGAATGGAGAGATAAACTATGATACATCCAGGTAATGGAATATTATTCAAAGTTAAAAATAAATTAGCTATTAACCCATTAAAAGACATGGAGGAAACTTAAATGCATGTTACTAAGTTAAAAAGGTCAATCTGAAAGATTAAAAGCTATATGATTCCAACTCTATAATATTCTGGAAAAGCCAAAACTATAGAGGCAGTACCTTTGGTTGCCAGGGGATAGAGGGAAGGGAAAGATAGGGAGAGCACAGAGCATTTTGGGGGCAGTGAAACTGCCCTGTATCCTACTCTGTAGGATAAAATAATTGTGAATATATATCATCATACATTTGTCCAAATCCATAGAATGTACAACATCAAGAGTAAACCCTAATGTAAACCATGGTTCCATTAATAATAACCTATCAATGCAGGCTTATCAATTGTAACAAATGTCCCACTCTGGTGCAAGTGGCTGACAGTCGAGGAGGCTGTGCATGTATAAAAGCAGAAGGCATATGGGTAGTTTCTGTATCTTCCCTTCAATTTTGCTGTGAACCTAAATCTTCTCCAAAAAATAATTTATTAAACAATTTAACTAATAAAGAAGCATAGACCAAAATATGTCTTAATACTGTAAAATTCTGGAAGAAAGTGTAAGAGAAAATCTTTGTGATTAGGTTAGACAAATATTTCATAGATACAATACCTAAAGTAAAATTGCCAAATTCATAAATTTTATTTTATTCAAATTTAATACTTTTGCTTTTCAAAAGATGTTGTTAAAATAATGAAAATGCAAGCCACAAACTGGGAGAAAATATTTGCAAATAATGTACCTGATAAATTACTTGTATTTAATATTCACTTGTTTAAAACCGTCAAAACTCAACAATAAGAAAACAACCAATGAGAAAATTAGCAAAAGATTTTATCAATACTTCGGCAAAGAGGATACAGGGATGACCAATAAGCATATAAAATGCTATTTGCCGTCATTAGTAATTTTTAAAATGATTAATAATTTAAATATGAACGGATTAAAACTACAATAATATATCACCTCAGATATATTAGGACAACTAAGATTAAACAACCAGCCATACACAATGTTGGTGAGATTATAGAGAAAATGAAACTCTCAAATGCTGCTGGTAGGTATGCAAAGTGATAGAAACACTTTGGAAAACAGTTTGTCAGTTTTACAAAAAGTAAAATATTCAACTACCATATGAGCTAGCCGTTCTATCACTGGGTAATTACTTAAAAGATATGAAAGCCTATAGTCATAGAAAGACTTGCACAGGAATGTTCATAGCAGCTTTATTTATCATTACCCAAAACTGGAAACAACTCAAATGTCTATCAACACGAGAATGGAAAAACAAAAACTGGTACATTCATTTAATGGAACAGTACTCAGCAGTAAAAAGAAATGGACAACTGATGCATACAGCAACATGGATGACTTTCAAAATAAGTATGCTGGAGAAAGAAGTAAGACCCAAAACAAATAAATAAATGAGAAAGAGTGCATATTCTGTTGCTCCTTTTATATAAAATCCTAGAAAATCCAAACAACCTATGGTAATAGAAAGCAGATGAGTGGTTGCCTGGGAAATGGGGATGGGTGAAGGAAGAACAGGGGAAATGAAGTGCAAAGGGCAGGAGGAAACTTTCGGGGTTATGGTGGTCTTCATCACACTGATTATGGTGATTGCTCCATGGGTGTATACATGTGTCAAAACTTATCAAATTGCATACTTTAAGTATGTACAGTTTGTTACTTTATATATCAATAAAGTTGTTAAAAATAAACATAAGAGAAATGGAGAACAATTAAAATTGATACTAAGCACATGAGCAAAAGAAGCCTGACATGATATGACTATTTGTTATCATTCTTTTGAAAACAAACTATGCAGAGATAAAGATAAAAGTAAAGACGTAATTTAAGTGGTTAATGCAGTAAACTAGGCACAATATAATCATTGCTTGTATCCAGATGATAGAAGTGTGGTGGAGAGAAGTAATCAAATTCTGGACATGTTTCAGAACAGTATCCACAAATTTTGCTCATGGATTAGATGTATAATGTGAGAGAAAAAGATGACTCAAAAATGACCCCAAGGTTTTTGGCCTTAACAAGGGAAATAATTGAATTGATAAAACTGTGAGAATAAATAAGGAATAAGTTCAAACACTGAATCCTAGGACATATCAACACAAACAGTTTGAAAAAAAGAGGAGAATCAACAAAAAAGACTGAGAAGGATTAGCAAATATGGTGCGAGAAAAAACAGTAGAGTATGGTATTCTGAAAGAAGAGTTGAGTTGAAAATGTGTTTCAAGAAAGCAATAATAAGAAAGGAGTGGCAAGTGATAAGAAGAGGAAGAGAAATGAGGACTGAGAATTGACCAGTTTAAATATGCAAGCAACTCAAATAGTTTTACCAGATTTGGACCACAGGGAGACACAAAGTTAACTCTATGATCAATCTTAAACTTGTATTTAGCACTTAAATGTCAGGCCTTGTGCTACGTCCTGGAGGATACAAAAAGCAGGAAAGGCCCCGGAAATTGGAGATTGGAGCTTTCAACAGGTAGGGAAAGGAAGATCTAAAGAGCAAAGACAAAGATCAGGACAGAGCTATCCTGGAACTCAAATTGTTCAAGAACGCTTAAAATCATAAAAAAGAAATAAGGAAAGACTCAAAGGCAGATAGGTGCAAACCCAAGACAGAAATACACAAACAAAATAGCAAATTTAGTGACAGCAATTTTTTTTTTTTTTTTTTTTTTTTTTTTAGATGGAGTCTCGCTCTGCTGCCCAGGCTGGAGTGCAGGGGCGCAATCTCAGCTCACAGCAAGCCCCGCCTTTCGGGTTCGCGCCATTCTTCTGCCACAGACTCCCGAGTAGCTGGGACTACAGGTGTGTGCCACCAAGCCTGGCTAATTTTTTTGTATTTTTTTAGAGGAGACAGGGTTTCACCATGTTAGCCAGGATGGCCTTGATCTCGTGATCTGCTGGTCTCGGCCTCCCAAAGTGCTGGGATTACAGGCGTGAGCCACCACGCCTGGCCGTGACAGCAATTTTTATAAGAACTTGAGAATATGGCAGGGATGCACAGAGAAGCAAAGTCAAATTTCATTCATTCATACACCCAGAAAGCACTTATTAAGCACATAATAGATGCAGAAAACTAAAGATATAAATCTATGCCTGGGTTCTGTCATGTCATATTCACATACTACGTGTCTTATATTTTCTTATTTTGCTCTTTAAACCAATTCACTTAAAAAAAAAAAACCTTTTTAACTTCTTATACCATTGACAGAAACTAAAACCAGTTACCCTTGCCAGCATACAAAATACAAATTCTAGTAATGTATATCAGAAAATACATTTCTCAATGAAAAGAATACAACTACTTATGATTGGTTGATAGTGACTATTAACCTAACTAATATCCCTTATTTGGGGATATAAGTCTATGTCAATAGGATTATTTACTTTTTAAGATTCACTGCTAGTAAGTACCAAGAAACATCAAATACTGGGAATATATGGGAGAAGAAAGTGTAAAAGATACTTGCCTTTCGTCTTCGAACAGTTGAATCCTGAGAATTAATTCCTAAACAAATGGTGTGGCATTGCTCAATAAATTTTGTTTCAAGAAACCATCAAAAGTGATCCCAGAACTGTTCTTCTTCTGAATATGTTAAATAATTGGGAACTATACAAAAAGTAATGGGAAAGTGTTTCTTATTCATTCACAGCTGTATAAAATTTCATTTGAAAAAATATTACGATGGGTGTTTATCAAGTCTTTCAAGTGTCTTCATGGAATTTAAAATACTTTAAATGAATATTCTGGATGACTACATAGCCAGGATGTTCAGATGACCAAAAAGTTTTCAGTATTTGTTGGTTGTCTGAATAGAAAAATAAGGTTTGGGGCCTTATTTCCAGTGCCCTAGTTATGTGATGTCTGAACACAATAATAATAATGGCTATTATTTATTGACTATTAACTATGTATTGGGCACTATTCATGGTGCTTTACGTATAATGTCTTGTTTAATTCTCACAACAATAATAATATGTGAATCTTACCATTAACCCAACGTTACAGTTAAAGCAAATTGCTTTCAGAGGAGTGAAGTGATTTTTCTGAGATCACACAGCTAGTATGTTGTAAAGCTATGACTTGGGCAAAAATCTACTTCTAGACTCTCTCTTCAGTCTCAGAATGATTGTCTGGGAATTGGAGGCTACTGTTCTTCCTGTCTTCCTAGGGCATTTGGTTGCAGATTTTAAGCACCTAATCTTGGATGTATTATCTCACCATTCTCTTTAGGCATTTGGGTATTCTGGCCCTCTGGAACATCCTGAGGGTTATCCTGATCAGAAATTCCAAGTGCAGCCTAAGAGAGGAGAAGTATATAAGAAGAGAGTGATGGGAGAGGTTGCAATCAGTACTAATGGTCTGTAGCAAGAAAAAGAAAATCACCAACATAGTAGTCACCTCACTCCATCACAAACTTATCCCTCTCTCATTCATGTTCTTTCCTTTCCTTTCTCCCAGATACTCCCCACGTCATGTCTGCTTGTCCTTCTAGCCATGTCTACCTCTTCTCCAGATTTTGTAACAATTTAAGGAATCCTTAGTCCTGGGGGGCCTCAAGTAGTAAAAAAACTGACCATACTTGTGCAATAATCTACCAAGAGAAACTGTCTGTCAACATAAAAGAGTTCTGCGTGTGGAGTTTAAAAATATGATAGCTGATTGTGGTGTTCATTTTACAATGTGTACATATATCAAAACATCAAGTTGTATACCTCAAATACATAAATTTTCTATTTGTCAATTATACCTCAATCAATGTGAAAAAAATATATTAAGATTTTTTAAATGATACACTTTTAATGAGAAGAGAAGAACTAAGAAGTCACAGTTTTAAAAGTCTTTTAATACTTATTAAAGAACATTTAATAATCCTTAATGATAGATTAACATAGAAGTCAAAGGAAAAGGGGAAAAAAAAAAAGTCAAAAAGACCTGGGAGAAGTTTTCAGGAAAGTGTCCTGGGGACGGGAAGGTTTGCTGGTGGGTAGAGTTGATGCATTGATATGTGTGCTTTAACATGTTTTATAAAACAACATCATTATCTGTATTTTGAGATTTTATCCACAAAGTTCCGAAATTGTTTTATGTTTTATTTTGAAGGGGAAAAAACCCTCAAATTTGTTAGGTTGATTTGATTTTTTAGCTAGTGATTTAGATTGCTCTTGCCTTGTGACTTTATGATGTCTTTGCTTTTATGTAAACAGCCAGTCTGGGTTGTGTTTGAACAAAACCTCCTACCTACAGCCTTCGCTGCTTAGCTCAACTCTGTTCTTACATATCTAACAAAACTTTCTTTGGAAAACTTTTTTCTTGAAGCTTGGAAGTATGTGTACTCTAACATGAATCTAACATAAAATACAAATATGAAAATTAACACAGATAAAATCTTTGTATCTACACAATACACTTTAAGAGTCTGAAAGCATGTTGTCAATATTAGTCAAATTTTTTGGTAACAATTTCATTGAGACGAAGTTCAAATACCATGCAATTTACACACATAAAGTATATAATTCAATGGTTTTTAGTATATTCGCACAGATTACCACACAATCAATTTTAGAACATTTTTGGCACCTCAAAAAGAAATTCTCAAAAAGATGCTTTTAGCTATCACTTTTCAATCTTCCTATCTACCACTAAGCTCCCACCCCAGCCCTAAGCAACCACTAATCTACTTTCTATATTCATATATTTGCCTGTTCTGGACATCTTGTGTAAATGGAGTCATATAATATGACGTCTTTTGTGTCTGGTTTCTTCAAATTAGTATAACATTTTCAAGAATTATTCACACTGTAGCATGTATTACTACTTCATTCTTTTTCATGGCCCAATAATATTCCATTGTATTGATATAACACATTTTGTTTTTTCATCATCAGATGATGTACATTTGGAATGTTTCTGCCTTCAGGCTATTATGGATAATACTGCCATGAATATTCATGTACAATTTTTTGCATGAACATATGCTTTCATTTTTCTTTGATATATACCTAGGAGTGGTAATACGATAACTCTTTGTTTAACTTTTCGAAAAACTCCCAGCCTGTTTCCTAAAGTGACAATATGGTTTTACATTTCTACCAGCAGCATATGAGGGTTATTTTTCCACATCCTTGCCAACATTTGTTATTAGCAGACATTTTGATTATAACCATTCTAGTGAATATGAAGTGCTACTTCATTGGGGTTTTGATTGCATGTATAATATCTTAATTATTTAATATAATTCAGTAATAATTAATATTATGAATAATAATTTAATGTATTAGTTATTCTCTGATGAGTAATGATGTTATGTGCATCATTGCATATTGTGCATATTGGCCATTTGCATATCTTCTTTGGAGAAACGTCTGTCTAAATCCTTTGCACACTTGCAATTGGGCTGTTGTATTTTCATTACTGAGTTGCAAAAGTTCTTTATACATTCTAGATAAAAGTCTCTTATCAGATATATGATTTGCCAACATTTTTTTCTCACTAAATTTGTTGTCTTTTCACTTTCATGATAGTGTCCTTTGATGCACAAGAATTTTTAACATATTCTTTTTTTGCTTATATTTTTGAATTTTAGTTTTCTGTTGTCACATGCATACATGTTTATATTTGTTCTCTCTTCCTGATAGATTGACCATTTAATCATTATCAAATGCCCCTCTTTATCATTAGTAACTTTTTTTCATTTTATAGTGTATTTTGTCTGACATTTGTAGAGCCACTCCAATTTCTGGTTTTTTTTTTTTTTTTTTTGGAAACGGAGTCTCTCTCTGTTGCCTATGCTGGAGTGCAGTAGCGCAATCTTGGCTCACTGCAACCTCCACCTCCCAGATCCAAGCAATTCTCCTGCCTCAGCCTCCCAAGTAGCTGGGATTACAGGCATGCGCCACCACATCCAGCTAATTTTTAGTAGTTTAGTAGAGATGGCATTTTTACCATGTTGGCCAGGCTGGTCTCGAACTCCTGACCTCAAATGATCCTCCTGCCTAGGCCTGCCAAAGTACTGGGATTACAGACGTGACCCACCATGCCCGTGTTTTTGCTACTAAGAAAAGATTCACTTTGGATACTAAATACATTGAGTTTGGCTTACAAGCTTACTCATCATTTATTGCCTCCCCTAAACAATAAAGGCTGGCCTTTTATGAGATTTTTAATGCTTTTGTGGAACTTGTGAACTAAAAAATGCCGATTCTTTGGCCCACAGACCAATGAAGTTAGAATCTCAAATAATAGAGTTTAGGTACATGAATATCACCAAACTCTTCAAATGATTCTTATTTCTACTGATATTTGATGGCATTTGTGCTGAAGATTTAATTACACAAGTACAAGAGTCTTTATTACGGAAGTTTTGTTTGTGAGGGTTATACTTTGTAATTTTCTGTTTGGGATCAGTTAATTAATCCCCCTTCCAGATTAAAAATTCCCTTCAGGAACAAACCTACATTTAGCAATTAAAGAATACGAATGATTCTCTGCCCGCAAGTACTCAAGAATGATGAACAAAAGGTAAACAGCATTCCAAACGAGGCCAATTAGAAGTATGAAACAGCTCGCTTGATTGGAGCACTGTAATCAGTTAGATCATAAGAAGTGGGATAGGGACAAAATATACTATTGTAGAGATATTTAGGGCCTGGTCATTTTGCAACAAGCAAAAGCATTTAGATGATATACTGTAAATAGTACCTTTTAGAAAGGTTACTGAAAGATTGGAGGCTTAAGTTCCTAAATATTCCACAGAATATTAGACAAGGGTATGAATATAGACAGGACTGAAATACAGAAAGAAAGATAGATAATAAGAATGTTAAGGCATAAAATTAAGCTAATTTCCTTGAAGATAAAACAAGAGGAGTTTACTACCATGAATCCAAAGTTTTTAAAATGACTTGGATATTGGTAGATTCATTAACTAAAATTTACAAAGAAAAGAGCTAAGGCACGCAAAGACTAAGCTTAAAAATGTGTATGGTTTCACATTTGGATTCTCAAATAAGGAACTGGAACTAATGTCTCTGATCTAGCTGTTGGCCCAAAATCAGACTGATAGGTTTATAATTTTTATTTTTAAAAGTACTATGCAAATTTTAGCCTTTTCCTTTGTGTGCAATAGTTATCCATTGCTGTGAAACAAATTCCCCTAAAATTTGGTAAATTAAGACAACAATAAATACTCTGAATCTTACAGAATTTCTCTGGGTTGGGAATTCAGGAGCAGCCTACTTGAGTGAGTGGTTCTGCCTTAGAGACTCTAATGATGCTGAATTCAAAATGCTGACTGGGGCTGTAGTTTTGGGACTTGGGCTGGGCAATGTTCTTCCAAAGTGGCTCATTCACGTGACCAAAAAATTGATGCTGGTTGACGATGGGAAGATGTGATTACTTGTTATGTAAGTCTCTCCATAAGACTGCTTAATTGTCCTCACAACATGTTTGCTGAACTCTTCTAGTATGTATGATATGATTTGAGAGAGAACCAGGCAGAAGCTCTATCCTTCAATGGCCTAGACACAGAAGTCACATGGAGCAAAGTAATCCCCAGGTGTTGAAGGAAAGACCTGGTGGGAGGTGATTGAATCATGGGGCAATTTCCCTCATAGTGTTCTCATAATAGCAAGTGAGTTCCCATGAGATCTGATGGTTTAAAAGTATGACACTTCCTTATCCCAGCCCCGCTCTCTCCTGCCACCATGTAAGACATGCCTTATTTCCCTGCCGCCTTCTGACATCATTGTAAGTTTCCTGAGGTCACCCAGTCATTAGGAATTTTGAGTCAATTAAACCTCTTTCTTTGTAAATTACCCAGTCTCAGGTATGTTTTTGTAGTAGTGTGAGAATGGACTAACACAACAGGCATACCTCCAAGATAGTGTGAGTTCAGTTCCAGACCACAACGATAAAGCAAATACTGCAATAATGTGAGTCACACAATTTTTTTTTTGGTTTCCCAATACATACAAAAGTTATGCTCATACTGTAGTCTATTAAGAGGGCAATAGCATTATGGCCAAAAAATCAACACACATACCTTAATCTAAAAATATTGCTTTAAAAAAAAGTGAACAAATTGAAGAACTGAGCACATGCTGTTAGAAAAAATGGCACTAGTAGACTCACTCCATGCAAGGTTGCCACAAACCTTCAATTTGTAAAAAAAAAAAAAAAAAAAAAAAAACTGCAATATCTGTGGAGTGCAATAAAACCAGGTATGCCTGTATATAACTCAGATGACTCTAAGCATACTTATTTGAATTACAGGCAAAAAGAGATGGAAGATACATGTGAAGGTGCATGTAGTAATCTAAACATCAGTGACTGGGATTTGCAGTTGATTTGGTGACAAAAATGAAGCGGAAAAAGATCTCTGCAAAATATTATACACAGAATCACCAAAACCTCACTCTTTTTTGAAACCTTTCCATACTAACCTCAACTTTGTATGATTTCTGCAATGATTCCATCACATATCACATCTTAAAGTTGAACTTTAATTACACATTTATTTCGTTGTGTATCTATTAGTTTTTGCTGCTGACTTAATGACAAAACAAAAACAGACTTTTATTTCTTCCATGTCTGTCGGTAATCTGGCAGTTCTGGTATGGAGTAACTTTGTCAAGAACTCGATAGTCTAGTTTGTACTCACTCTAATGCCTGAGGTTCTGGCCAGGATGGCTGAAATGTTTCAGCCTCTCTTTATATGTGGAATTTCATCCTCTCGGGTGAAAGTTAGCTTTCAGCTTCCTGAAAGCTCTCACTTGGAGCTCTCAGGGTTTCCAGCAGTGAGAGAGCATGAGCCTCAATGTAAAAAGACTTTTCAAGGCTCTGCTTGAGTTATGTTTGCTACTGTCCCATTGGCCAAAACAAGTTACATGGACAAACCCAGATTCAGTTGGGGGAGAAATAAAGTCCACTACAAGAGCACCAGCAAAGTCACATTGCAAAGAGATGTACATACAGGAATGGGGGCGGGGGGGAGTTTTAACGATCTACCACACCAGTGTTTCTTAATATTGTTTATTTGTGCACATTTTCTTCACGTTTGGCACTCTAGAGTTTAGGAAATGTCTACAGCGATCAACAATGTGAAAGAAACACCATAGTCAGTTGGGAGTTCAAGAAATATTCTTTGACTTGTGGTAACAACCACAAGTTTGCTTTGAGTTTTCCATTAAGATACAAATTTATTCTCTTCTGGCAGCACCCTTTAATGTACATCTCTTCTTCATCATACACCAAATCAGCAAGAGAGATAATAATGGGCTGTCTTGGTTATTTCCCATCAAGTGATCCACACTTCTTGGATTCATTTACTACTTAAAGTAATCAGTCTTCAAGTTTTCTACCTTGTGGATTTAATGCATAATATATATGTCTATTTTTACTTTCTTGATGGTATAATAATACTAGCAAGCACATACAGACACTAGTCATTTAAGTGTTCTGTAGCTTATTCATGAGATTGTACTTGGTTCCTTTAAGAATTTTCACTTTCTTTTTCAGATCCATATTAGTTTTAAGAAATTCGATTTAATAAATATTTACTAATTTGACCAAAAAAAACCTCACCACTAAATATTAATATTTCAATATCCACAGTATGTCTATTGGTGGTAATATTTTGTTAGTTTGACTTTGACAATAAAAGTATTATACACATTAAAAAAAGAATTTTCACTGTTACTTTTTTCCCTTTTGCTTCCAGCTTGTTTTGGCTAACAGAATTGCCTATAGCTGCTTCAGGTTGGTCATTCCTTCTGGGAGAAAAACCATATGGAACGCTGATGAAAGGTGCTCGTATTTGACCAGGTTTCTCAGGTTAAATGAATTTGACCTGCGGGCACCTGATGTTGGGGCACCAGCCTACAGATGTGTTTGCAAGAACTGGAAAACTGCCTCTCTTATAAGGACTAGTGGGTGATGTTGGAAACTTTTACTTCCATATAAGAATCTTCTTGGTGGATGTGAAAGCACATGTTAGTAAACCTGGAAACATCACTAGTGTTTAAATTTCACTTGAGTAGGGTGAAAGCAAGTCTAGGATCCCTTAGTCCTCATATTATCACAACATTGGGCATGTTATTCTGTCAACCAATGAGCAAGGGATAGAATTGTTATCGTCTGAAAAGCTGCCAGTAATGAATTTTTGCACTTTTTAAAGAAGCACTTGGAGGAACTGAAGAATATCCAGAGAAAAGCAATTAGGGAAAAAAAAAAAAAAAAAAACTGATGCTTGGAGTTTGCAGAGGAGCTAAGGCTACTTTACCTAGAGGGGAAAATAAGTCTGAGAGTTTTCTACATTAATGAATTTAAATTATAAAGAAGGTGTTGAGCTGCCATTCTCCAACTCCATATATCACTGAACTAAAGAAAAAATAATAATCTTGACTGGCAACAAGAGACATATCAGTGAAATGTAACCCCAAAATTCTTGACTCTAAGGATTGTTAAACAGTGAATGGTAGCAAATCTATTTAGTAAACATTAAAGAATAAAACCACTGGGTTTTTATACCATATAATTCAGCTTCAAGGGTTGTAGCTATACTCTATTTCTTTATTTATTGGTCAAGATTGTTGAACTTCTACAATGTGTCAGACGCTGTGTGTGTCAGAATACAAAGAGGGCATGGGCCACTTCCTCAGGTTTCTCCCCAGGTCTAGGACATCTTCTGCACCCATTATTTCTTTCTGTCCCCCAGGCTGGAGTGCAGTGGGGCTTGGCTAGCTGCAAGCTTCACCTCCTGGATTCACGCCATTTTCCTGTCTCAGCCTCCGGAGTAGCTGGGACTACAGGCGCCCACCACCAGGCCCGGCTAATTTTCTTGTATTTTTAGTAGAGACGGGGTTTCACCATGTTAGCCAGGATGGTCTCAATCTCCTGCTCGTGATCTGCCCACCTCGGCCTCCCAAAGTGCTGGGATTACAGATGTGAGCCAGCGCGCCCGGTCGCACCCGTGATTTCTAATCACCTGTATTAAACATTTCTATGACTTCTTGGTTAGAATACGATATTAGGAACATATGCCTACACGTTTTTTGTTTGTTTATTTGTTTGTTTGTTTGTTTTGTGACGGAGTCTCACTCTGTTGCCCAGGCTGGAGTGCAGTAGCACAAACTCCGCTCACTGCAACCTCTGCCTCCTGAGTTCCAGCAATTCTCCTGCCTTAGCCTCCCAAGTAGCTGGGAATACTAAGTAATCAAACAAAAACTTGCACATCAATGTTTACAGTGGCACTATTAATGAACCAAAAGGTAGAAACAATCTAAATGTCTATCATCTGATGAATGGAAAAACAAATGTGTTATATCAGTACATTGGAATATTATTCAGCCATAAAAAAGCAATAAAGTAGTGAAACATGCTATAATATGGATGATTCTTGAAAACGTTATAAGTGAAAGTAACCAAACACAAAGATCATATATTGTATGACTCAATTTTTATGAAATATCCAGAATGGGCTACAAAATAGGTGATAGAATATAACAATGGATAATATGTGCTGTGTTAGCAAAAGAGGAACAAAGAATGACTTCAATTTATTTGGTCTGAACAACTGGAAAAATTGAGTTGCCATTTGTTAGATGAGGAGGAGTGTAAGAAGAGTAGGTTTGGGGAAGCTGAAGAAGAACTTAGTCTTAGAGATGTTAAGTTTGAAAGACTAGCTGGAACTCAAGGAGCTATGTAGAGTAGATAGCTGGATACACTAGTTTGATATTCAGGGGAGTGTTCTGGACTCATAGCACTGTTTAAAACTGTGAGACTTGAATGATCCCTTTTGGGTTAATTTTTATGTATAGTGTAAGGTAGGAACAAATATAATATATTTTTTAAATAAGTAATTTGTGTTTCCCACTAGAATGTAAGCTTCACCAGGACAAAATGCATTTAGTTCAATCCTTTTGCAAGCCTAACCAAAAGTGAATTGTGCATAATAAAGACACATTATTTGTGAAATAATAATGAATAAATTAATCATCCAAAGAATGTTCCAAAAGGAAAAGAAGCTAACATGATCTTGGATTAATAAAATTAATATATTACTATTGATATTACTATTCATCCCTAATGAAAAAAATTCAATGAATTTCATCATAGTACTATAACAACATGCCATAAAAACAATAGTTCATTTCAGCTGGGTGTAGTGGCTCAAGCCTGTAATCCCAGCACTTTGGGAGGCCGAGGCAGGCAGATCACGGAGTCAGGAGATCAAGACCATCCTGGCTAACACGGTGAAACCCCATCTCTACTAAAACTACAAAAAAAAAAAAAAATTAGCCGGACATGGTGGTGGTGGGCCTGTAGTCCCAGCTACTCGGGAGGCTAAGGCAGGAGAACGGCGTGAACCCAGGAGGTGGAGCTTGCAGTGAGCCAAGATTGAGCCACTGTACTCCAACCTGGGCAACAGAGTGAGACTCCATCTTAAAAAAAAGAAAAAATAGCTCATTTCATTCTTACTCTACGGTGAGTGATATGGTTTGGCTGTGTCTCCACTCAAATCTCATCTTGAGTTGTAATTCCCATAATCCCTACATGTTGTGGGAGGGACCCTGTAGGAGGTAATTGAATCATGGGGGCAGTTACCCCCATTCTGCTATTCTCGTGATAGTGAGTTCTGATGAGATCTGATGGTTTTATAAGGGGCTTTTCCCCCTATTGCTTGGCACTTCTCCTTCTTGCCATCATTTGAAGAAGAACATGCCTGCTTCCCCTTCTGCCGTGATTGTAAGTTTACTGAGGCCTCCCAAGCCATGTGGAACTGAATCAATTAAACCTTTTTCCTTTATACATTACCCAGTCTTGGCCAGTGCTTTATAGCTGCATGAGAATGGACTAATACAGTAAATTGGTACTGGGTAGTGGGACGCTGCTATAAAGATATCTGAAAATGTGGAAGCGACTTTGAAACTGGGTGGCAAGCAGAGGTTGGAACAATTTGGAGGGCTCAGAAGAAGACAGGAAGGTGTGGGAAAGTTTGGAACTTCCTAGAGACTTGCTTACTGGCTTTGACCAAAATGCTAATAGTGATATGGACAATAAAGTCCAGGCTGAGGTAGTCTCTGATGGAGATGAGGAACATGTTGGGAGCTGGAATAAAGGTGACTCTTGCTGTGTTTTAGCAAAGATACTGGCAGCATTCTGCCCCTGCCCTAGATATCTGTGAAACTTTGAACTTGAGAGAGATGATTTAGAGTATCTGGCAGAAGAAATTTCCAAGCAGCAAGGCATTCAAGACATGACCTGGATTATTCTGAAAGCATTCCATTTTATGTAGTCACAAAGTTATGGTTTGGAATTGGAACTTACGTTTAAAAGGGAAGCAGAGCATTACAGTTCAGAAAATTTGCAGCCTGACAATGTGGTAGAAAAGAAAAACCCATTTTCTGAAGAGAAATTCAAGCTGGCTGCAGAAATTTGCAAAAGTAACAAGGACCCAAATGTTAATCACCAAAACAATGGGGAAATTGGGAAAACTACCTCCAGGGCATGTCAGAGGTCTTAATGGCAACCCTTCCTATCCAGCCCCAGAGGCCTAGGATTTAAAAAAAATTATTTCATAGGCTGGACCCAGGGTTGCTTGTTGCTTTGTACAGTCTTGGGACTTGGTGCCCTGTGTCCCAGTGGTGGCTCAAAGGGGCCAAGGTACAGCTCACACCATGGTTTCATGGCATGCTTGGGGTGCAAGCCCCAAGCCTTGGCATCCTCCACATAGTGTTGAGCCTGCGGGTACACAGAAGTCAAGAATTGAGATTTGGGAACCTCCACCTAGATTTCAGAGGATGTATGGAAATGCCTGGATGTCTAAGAAGAAGTTTTCTGCAGGAGTGGAGCCTTCATAGAGAACCTCTGCTAGGGCAGTGTAGAAAGGAAATGTGGGGTCAGAGCCCCCACACAGAGTCCCCACTGGGGCACTGCCTAGTGGAGCTGTGAGAAGAGGGCCACCATTCTCTGGGCTCCAGAATGGTAGTTCCACCAACAGCTTTCACCTTGCTCCTGGAAAAGCTGCAGGCACTCAATGTCAACCCATGAAGGAAACTGGGAGGAAGGCTGTACCCTGCAAAGCCATAGGAGCAGAGCTGTCCAAGGCTGTGGGAGCCCACCTCTTGTATCAGCATGACCTGGATGTGAGACATGGCGTCAGAGGAGATCATTCTGGAGCTTTAAGATTTGACTACCCCACTGGGGCAGTCAGACTTACATGAGGCCTGTAGCCCTTTCATTTGGGCCAATTTCTCCCATTTGGAATAGGTGTGTTTACCCAGTGCCTGCACCCCCATTGTATTTAGGAAGTAACTAACTTGCTTTTGATTTTACAGGCTCATAGACAGAAGGACTTGCCTTGTCTCAGATGAGACTTTGGACTTGAACTTTTGGTTAATGCTGGAATGAGTTAAGACTTTGGGGGACTGTTGGGAAGGCATGATTATGTTTTGAAATGTGAGGAGATGAGATTAGGGAGGGGTCTGGGCAGAATTATGTGGTTTGGTTGTGTCCCCACCTCGTTCTCATCTTGTAGTTTCCATAATCCCTACATGTCATGGGAAGGACCGAGTGGGAGGTAATTGAATCATGGGGGTGGTTCACTATGCTGCTGTCCTCATGATAGTGAGTGAGTTCTCATGAGATCTGACGGTTTTATGAAGGGCTTCCCCTTTTGCTTGGCACTCCTCTCTCCTGCCACCTTGTGAAGTGGTGCCTTCCGCCATAATTGTAAGTTTCCTGAGGCCTCCCCAGCCATGTGGAACTGTGAGTCAATGAAACCTCTTTCCTTTATAAATTACCCAGTCTTAGGCAGCCCTTTATCACAGCATGAGAATGAAGTAATACAAGAAGCTAAAACAGTTGAAATTTTTTCAAGTTTCTTTTTCTTTATAATTTAAAGAAAATCTCATTTAACATTTGCAGTTTACTTTATTTATTATTTATTTTATTTACTTATTTATTTATTTATTTATTTTGAGACAGAGTCTCACTCTGTCACCCAGGCTAGGGTGCAGTGCCGTGATCTTGGCTCACTGCAACCTCCACCTCCCGGGTTCACAGCATTCTCCTGCCTCAGCTTCCTGAGTAGCTAGGACTATAGGTGCCCACCACCATGCCCAGCTAATTTCTTTGTATTTTTAGTAGAGACAGGGTTTCACCATGTTAGCCAGGATGGTCTTGATCTCCTGACCTCGTGATCCACCTGTCTCGGCCTCCCAAAGTGCTGGGATTACAGGCGTGAGCCACTGTAGTTTACTTTTAAAGAGATTTATATCAAATTACATCTTGATTATCTTGAATCTTAAAATTCCCCAGAAGGATCAAATGGGCAATAACTATAATTCAAACGGTTCAGAGCTATAAGGAACAAATAGGTAATTTTGAAATTTCACCCATTGTAACTTGGTCATTAACTGAGAATGTGTAAATGTGTAGCACAGATACTATGTGAGGTACTGGTGGAAAACTAAGGTGACATAATCCTCAAACTAATGGTTTATAGTAAGGAAGAGAGACACACACAAAATATTAAGGTATGCCACTAATATTAGAAAGAGTAAAAATGCACAGTCCATTACACAAAACACTACTCTTGGACGATCAAAAACACAGAGTGTCCAAGAGATGGTGCAAGATAGTTATTTCTTCCAGCAGTTGCCCATCATTCCCAGTGACATTAAGGACATTAAGGAGCTTTTCTTTGGACATTTTATATGATGGTTTGAACATTATGGAGCTTTGGACATTAAGGAGCTTTTCTTTCTCTGAAAAGGAGCATTTGGACACTAAGGAGCTTTTCTTTCTCTGATGTCTCCTCTCCTTGTCCTCCTAAATCTCCCTACACTTTATTCCCTCTTTGTTCCACCAGGGTTCTGTGTCTTCCTCCACTATGCTTTGCCCATGTAGTTTCTCCTCTAGCAAAATGAAGAATGGAGAGAAGACTTAAGGACTCTGGTGAAAGAGATGAAGGAAAAGTGTTCTTCCTAATCCAGAGTCCACTAAAAATAATCTATGTATAACACAAACCAAGTCCTTTACAGCTGAGATTGATTGTCTCTGTTGCATAATTCCTCTGTTATACTATCAAAATGTCTTTTCTCTGCCTTACCAAACTAAACAAAGTATAAATAAATGAAACAACTATATTATTATCCTAGTTCTGTTTAGCCCAAGACCTCAGAAATGGGGCAGATATGTGCCCTTTCCCAGAAAAGTGAATTGGGGTATCAGAAAAATCTTATTTTCACAATAAAAGCAATTTTTAATACTACTAGTGTCAACTCCAATAAATGATGTCAAGCTAAAGTTATTTAGCCTAAACCAGGGCTGTCAATCTGATGGCATAGGCTGACAGAGCCATATTGGTTGGTCAGCCCATGGTGGCCCTGATTCATTAGTGACGAGACACAGAAGCTGATAAACATTTTTAAAATCCTAAGTGACTAACCCCAGGAACACAGTTGTTAGAGTAGATTTTTCTAGAGTCAACAAGAAACAAAAAGTGAAACCAAAACCTTACCAGATGGAACTAACTTTTAAAATTATTGCTAAAACTTTAATTTGACTTTAATGTACTATACCTATAAAAGATCTCATTTACCTCATTTTCTGTGGAAAACCCCAAAGCAATTTTGTTAGCACTAGGTAACTAACTCACTGAGTCAGTGAAAAACCATCTAGGTCTCTGCTTTCTGTACACAGTGGAGAAATATAATACATTTGGAAAATAAAATGGATTCCAACTCAGAGCAATAAAAGTAATCCTTCTTTAATTATTGAAAGCACTATGTATTCAAAATCCAAATGAACCTTGAAAGTAGATCAATAAAATGTAAAGAGCTCCAATTACACAAATTACTGAACTTCCATAGTGGGCAATCCTCTTTCAGAGTTAAGAAAACAAAAACAGCACACAGGTTTGAATAAAATTAGATTACTTTTAGCTAGCTATAAAGACCCTTGTTACCACTTTATTTAAACCTCCTAGATAATTTGTTTTATATTTAGGTTCATATAGTATATGGAGGCGACTGGTGCACACGCAAACATACACATACACAAATTTAAAACTACAAACTCAAAATTGAGGGGTGGGGGATAAGTATCTTTTTTAAAACAAAATTAACTTTATTGTAAAAATAATGGGGAAAAATTAGTACCTCCCCCACCCCATCTTACCAAATAATAACATCTTTGTCTCCTCTGGTTATAATCATCCATTTCTGATAAATATGCAAATTATTTGAAGTTCAGCTGCCTTCCAAGGCACCTCTTTTCCTTCTCAAATTGCCAGGGGAAGCTGGCCCTGGCTCATGTCATTGAGAAAGGGGTATTTCGTCTCTGTGACCCACTTCCCTTTCAGTGTCTCATCCTGCTAGCCTGTAGGGGGTAAGCGGTCTCTGTCCTCACTGGCTTCGGTGCTGAAGTGGCTGCAGTTCCACTCATGGTCTGATCTCTTCTTAGAGAAGGTAATTGTGATTTCTCCCAGAAAACTTGCTTGCCTCCTTGCTGTACAGGACCTCCCTTCTTTTCTCATTGTCATTACAAATCTTCTTTGCTTTACCTGGCTTCTGTTAACTCAGCAATTAACATCTTCCTTCTGCATTCCCCTACTGTGGGACTTTTCAAATTCCTTCCATCACACATGGAAGGAGGGAGACTCATGATAGTTCTCTTTGGCCCCTCTTTGCCTAAACATCTCATGCAGCCGTTTCTGCTCTATGATGAGCAGATAGCCAAGGATACCACATTCCGACTTTCAGGTGAGCAATGTACGACACCAGGAGCACAGTTGAGATAGGTTACAATTTAACTAATACTCCCTAGAGTTGTGTTGTGCTCACAGTACACAGCAACCCATCATGATAGTTTTCCTCCCAGAGTTTCTAGGAGGAAAGGAGGCACAAAACCCCACCGCTTTTAGCTTCCATCTCTATATATTGTTTTAATCTCTTCCATCTTTCTACAACCACCTTCTGGGGCCACGGCCAAAGAGAGCAACTGATATAAGGATTTGCATCATCTTTTAATGTCTTTCTTTCCACTCAGTTATTTAATTTTTTTTATATGCCATAACAAAAATACTTTTCCCCTGCTACTTCGATAAGAACCTCTCTTACCTTAGAACTTATAATCTTTATACATTATAATGTATAATACAACACTAAGACATCAGATTTTGCTCCTGCTACATAAAGGCAAACTTTTGGAATTTAGAATGACATTTTCTTTCTCAACAAAGCTTATTTTTTAAAATTCTTATTATCTTACATGACAAAATCACTTTTGCAACTTAGGTCTGAATAATGACTTCTTTGCCTTCTCTGAGTGACCCATGTGCTCCAGGGATAATGGACTCACTGGGCAAAAAGACTGCTGGGATATGAAAAATAAGGTAAATATTTTTATTTTTTATATACGTATTTTTAAAATATTCATTATATGGGATTTAAATTTCTTAAGGATAATGTCCATGACAAATTTATTTTGTTATTACCCAAAATATATATAATAGGCCTTCAATGAACATTTGAGTAAACCTGTGAATTAAATAAAGTTTGGATTTTTTTTTTTTTATGAAATCTTAATAAAGACTGAGTACAGAAGTTGCTTCTTGGTTAAATGGTGTGACCCTTAATGTGTATGCCAATAAGAAATGTATCTGGGTGAGGAAGGCTAAAGAAAGAAATTTCATGTGAAATCCAAAAGAAAAGAAGACACTGTGATGGTTAATTTTATGTGTCAACTTCATTAGGTTAAAGGATGTCCAGAGAGCTGGTAAAACATGATTTCAAGGTGTGTCTGTGAAAGTGTTTCCAGAGAGATTGGTAACTGAATCAGTAGACAGAGTAAAGAAGATCTGCCCTCACCAATGTGAGTGAGCATCATCCAATCCACTGAGGACCTAAATAGAATGAAAAGGTGAAGGAAGGACAAATTCTCTCTCTCTCTTTTCTTGACTGAAACATTCATCTTCTGTATAAGTCCATTCTCATGCTGCTAATAAAGACATACCTGAGACTGGGTAATTTGTAAAGGAGAGGGGTTTAATGGTTTCACAGTTCCACATAGCTGGGGAGACCTCACAATCATGGTGGAAGGTAAAGAAGAAGCAAAGTCATGTCTTACATGGCAGGCAAAGTGCATATGCAGGGGATCTCCCCTTTATAAAACCATCAGATCTCATGAGACTTATCCACTATCATGAGAACAGCACAGGGAAGACTCGTCCTATGATTTAATTACCTCCTGCCAGGTCCCTCTCACAACACATGGGAATTATGGGAGCTACAATTCAGGATGAAATTTGGGTGGGGACACAGCCAAACCATATCATCTTCTTTTACCCTTGTACATGAGAGCTCCTAGTTCTTGAACCAAACCAGGACTAATGCTAGCAGTCCCTCAGTTCTTAGGCCATTGATATTGGACTGGGAGTTATACTATTGGCTCTACTTGTTCTCAGGCCTTTGAACTCAGACTGAATTACACTGCCAGCTTTCCTGCTTATTCAGCTTGCAGAGGATAATTATGGGTCTTCTTGACCTCCATAATTACAGGAGCCAATCCCATAATAAATCCCCTCTTATATATCTATATCATCTAGATCTATATCTATATCCTATTGGTTTTGTTTTTCTGGAGAACTCTGACAATACACATTGTTACATCTAAGACTTGTGATTCCACAGAACAAGCAAAACTGAAAAATTAAACATAACTCAGAAAGACAACTACTTGTTCTTCCTCTAATCTTGATAGATCTCCAAGTGGATAAGGCTTTTGCAGAAGAAGGGCTATACTTACAACATGGCTAACAGGGCTTCCCTGTTCTTCTCATCAAACACATCACAGTTCTTTCTGCTTTAGGAGGTTTGTATTATGCTTGCAAGTTTTTGCATAGCTTGTTGCTATTTATCCTACAGATCTTTCCTCAAATTTTACCTGTTCTCAAATCCTTTCCTGACCACCTGATGCATTATAATCCTGTCCTCCTGTATCCTTACCACATCACTCTGTCACATCACCCATTTTGGTTTTTTGTACATCTACTAGTTTTTCATGTACTAGTTACTTTTTCACTGTGCTTCAACCCTCCCCAACTCCCATGTGACCTTGGCAATGTAATATATCTACATCTTATTGTTTTATTCTGTAAAATGTGATAATAATGTCTACCTCAGAGGGTTGTTAAGAAGGTTTAAATGAGATTATGTATTACATAATTCATGTAATACAATTAGGACAACATTTGGCACATAGTAAACTCAAAAAACATTAGCTATCGGTACATGAAATCATGAACAGATAAAAAAAGCAACCATTGGGCTACCTTCCAAAACTATATGTAGTAAATATTATATAAAGTCTTTGTATCTCAAGCCAATTTCTTTTTCATATCTCAGTTTAGAATCTAATCTACACAAAATGATTTTTTATAAAGGCAAAATTGCAGTTATTCCTTTTTTTGCAATTAAACAGGAATTTTCCTCTGCAAAGTACAGTGCATGAGATTCAGTTCTTCACCCATCCCCTCTCTAGCCCCCATATTTTTGCTGGCATCAAATGTTAATGGCTCTTTTAATGACTATATGTTATCCTCTTCACAGGGCTTTCTAAGAATAATAAGTTAAGGACAAGGTGACTCACTTGATGGGAATCACAGTGCTTGTTTCAAGAGACTATATGATGAAGTAAGTTTCAGTAGACCAGAGGACCTTTTGGCTGCCACTCAACTACAGCACTGAGATGCCTGCTTATAAAGTTGGTCCAGACTAAACTGCTTGGAAAATGTGAAAATAATTCATGATAAACTGAAATGTAATGCCTTATCTAAAACTCAACACAAACCATGTGCTATCATTTTAATTCAATATATTAAAAGGTCCAGAAATGTATAGACTTTGACCTGAGATTATTTAGAAAACAATTAAAAACTGCAATAGGTTACCTGATTTGGCACAATTTAGTACATCCTGATGATGTGCTGAAGAGAAACATTGTATATTTGTAATGGTAGAGAGAGAAGAAACTACAGTGAATCATTTACAAAACAGATTTATAATCCTGAATCTGTTCAATCGAACCAAGATCACAGAGACTTCAATAATGTTCTGAAGTCTAGAATGTAGAAATTTTGGAACTTAGCTAGAAAAAAACCAGCACTTAAAACTGTGATGAAAGAACATATTCTGTTAGACACAATAAGGTAAAAATATGAAGAATAATTTCCTATTTTAGTCATAGCTGCCAAAGGACAGAACAAAGTTTAACAAAACAAAGGTTCTGAACTAAAGTATAAAGTATAAAACAAAGAGTTTTATTAACAAATGTCTAGAATGTAGTTTAGACATGTAGAAATTTTGCAACTTAGCTAGAAAAAAAAAACAGCACTTAAAACTATGATGAAAGAACACATTTTGCTAGAAACAGTAGGGTATAAATATAAAGAATAATTTCTTCTTTTGGCCATAACTGCCAAAGGACAGAACATAGCTTAACAAAACGAAGGTTCTGAACCAAAGTGTAAAGTATAAAACAAAGGGTTTTATTAGCAAATTATGTTAAAGTTAAATTAACTTATTCTACACTCCAAACTATCACATGCTGTCTTTTACTTAACTTATTAAGCCATTTTAAAAGTCAAGACTAAAGTTCTGCTTAACATTATTGTTGAGACCTTACATCTGAATATTATTTTAGCTCATCTACTGAAATCCATTAAGGTGATGACTTTTCTCCTTTTTCCATTCTCATTCAATAACACATTTTTAATTCTCAACATTAAAAATAACGCCCTCTATGGGCAGTGGAACTCAGTGAAGTGTTAGCAATCAGCAAAGACTCCCAGCCGAATAGTACCCAAGATAGGGAAAATGAGCCATTTCTACTCCTCCCAGGCTTATATTGTCAGTTGCCTTCAAAACAAAGACAGATTCCATTAAAAACAGGAAAGTTTATATATGCTTGGTTTTTCTCCTAGCCTGATCAACACCAAAAATACCTGTATTGACTACATTTCTAAATTACAGAGTTGAATACATTCCAAAATATCTTGGTAGACCTGGGTCTTTAGTAATTCATTACAGTGTTTGATACAGTAGTTAGATATAGCTTATTTTTTGGAAAACTTCAGTTGTTCAGTAGGTATAATTTTGGAGCTTCAATAGGCTTTCCTTCTTCATAATCCTTTTACTGATACTTTTATTATTTCATTTACACTTCTTACAACGTACATCTATTGTTTCTATCTCTCCAAGATCCATTCATTCTCTTTCTTCTGGAAATGTACCTGGATGTTTCCTAGAGAGCTACCTTCCTTCACTCCCAGTTCTTGTGATTCAGTTCATGGTGACCCTCCTCCTGCATCCAAGCAGACACAATGCCCACAATACAGCACCACATCCCACTGCCAACACAAATTGATGTGGAAAAGGACCTATGATGCAGACATTTACAAACAGCATATTCTGTCTGCTGGCCAGAACATTTGAGTCAAGGATGGACATAGGACCCAAGGAAGGCAATGAGGCTCAACTCCAGAACTTTTGGTAAGTATACTGGAATGAAAATTCATTTTCCATTTGGCTGAGGTTACTTTTGTTTTGTTTTAAAAAAAGAAAGAAAGAAAGAAACAGAAAGAAAAGAAAAAGGCAGCCTTGATTTCCTCAGAGCTAGCTTAACCTTCTGCAGGAAGAGCTGTCTAAGAAGCCAACACAGAGAAAATCATAGCCAGGAGATAGTCTGCACTCTGATGACATTATTTGAGCACCTATATCTAGCTATGTCTCAATACATTCTGCCAAATTTTCAGTTATAGACATACACTAATATTTCTTTTTTATGCAGCATATTTCAATTGGGCTTTATAGCACCTGGAACTTAAATATTACTCTCAATATATGACTCCATGGCTTCTACAGAATGAACAAAGATCACTGAATTATTTCAATAGAAAGTAGATTGGAATCTACTTTGATCTCTTGATTAACAATCGAGATAAAGCAGGAAAAAGTATGGTAACCTCAGGTGTGATGGCTCAGGAAGAAAGCTATTATAATTTTTCTGGGTAATGACATATTTTAATAGCATTAACATAAATAAATAAGTGGGCATATGTGATCAAGTCATGAACTGATTCTTCAAAAATAGGTTCCCTATAAATAGAACTCAAATAATTCAGCAAGTTTCAATTGAGCATTGTGATAACTGCCAGATTTAAAAACTACACAGCTCAGTCAACTCACAATTTGGTTATATTTTCAAATCTCTGTTTACTCATTCATTCATTCATTTAAGAAATATTTATTAGGTACCAACTCTGCACCAGTCATCTTGCTACTTGCTGAGGGCATAGTATCTACATAGACTAATAAGGACTTATTTTGGCTCATGACCCCAAAGGGTTATTTTAGTATTCATTGGTACTTACATTACAAGATGAATAAGAGGGGGGAAAAAAGGAGATGAAAATCTTTTCAGTTAAATGTCATCACTTGTAAATGATTTTACTGGTGGCTGAGTGGAAAACTACTTTTAAATGAATGAACAATGTGAAATTTGGAGATTATTTGTCATTTCCATTTTCCTTTAAGTTTCTTCTAATCTATTCTAATAAATCATTGATAATTGGCCATATTCCAAGTGAACAGATTTGTCAGAAAACCCAGGTTATGATGTTCATTATAAGTACTTCAAAAATTGCCACTGCTCACATATTTTTGTCTATACAGGAATTGGAAAGTGGACAACTTATAAAATCATCTGCATAATTCAAGACAAGTGTCCTAATTATTGACGCAGAATAAAGGTTTTTGATGATCATAACATCATGACAAGCTTGACTTTGAGAACTTCAATAAAATCAAGCAGATTTTTAAATATTATATTATTAAACCATGCTTCCAGGAACCCAAAATTTGAATCTTCGTAACTTCACCCCCAACCATATGAAGGAGGAAGTTATTTAGTGCTAATGGTTGCAATCATTATGTTTTAAAGGCAAAGAGAAAATACTGTAAACAAAGCAGGAAAATATTTTGGTGTGTAGCATAAACATGCAAACAATTATCTTAAAATGTAATCTTCATGTGACTTATTAAAGTAGATTACATTTTAATGTGCATTGCAATTTGCACATTATAGAAAGCACTCTATATGCAGCGTTAACTGTGTGACCAGCCTGACAACCTGCACAACTGAAGATATAAAAAAAGAAAAAACCCTCTGCTATCTTTCTCTAAATGGATGTATTTGGTGTTGATAGTCAGATACAGTTTTCACCTTTATCCCAGCTTGTTTCTGACCCAGTGGGTTAGTGTTAATCACCACTGTAGGCACCAATAATTTCCCCATATGTGGAATTTGATAAGTTAGAGCACCCACTTCAATTCAAGAAGATTCCAGCTGACTATCCAGTTATCGCTATGGACAGCTTCAAGCACATCCATGGCTGGCCTTGTATTCTTAGCTTTATCAAGTGCTTTGCACTTTTTGTCTTTTATCTCTTAATTGAGACCTGACTGCAAAAAATGCCTATCTCTTCAACTGGGTTGCATTAAGTATTAACTTTAACTGCTTTGGGTACTTGAGGTACAGAAGAGAAAAAAAAAAAAAAAGCCTTAAGAAGCTGTGTAGAGTGGAAAATCTTCCCAAATCTCTATTTATTTATAAATTGTATAAATGCTACAGCGTTTTTTAAAAAGCAAATAAATCTTTATCTCTTTTCCAGATTAAAAACAGTGTTTGTATTGCCAACTGGAGGAAAGTTTATGAACCCTCTATTATATTTGGCAGTAATAATAATCCCACAATTCTGGCCAAAAGAGATAATATTTAGGAAGCGTAAATAATTCAATAACAATAGATGAGAAGAAAAACTTTGTGTTTTACGTCTCTGGAATGTCTATGGACTGTCTATTTTCTATAAGATATGAAAATCGGTTTTTATTTGAGCAAAGTGTACACAAATCCAAGGATTCAGGAATGCTTGTATAGGTTCTAAGTCTTACAATTTCCTTTTCTGAATATTTTCCATTTCTAAATATCACCCAATTTGCACTATTTGTGAACTCGTTGAGAGCTCTGTCTGGGCCTTTTCATCTTTCTGTCTCAGCTTCCTGCATGCAGTAGACATTCAACTAATGCTCACTGAAAAGAATGACATTCACTGGGGGCCTCGATGTGACTCCCTATGAAATCTTCCTGTGACTTCCTCATGTGTTCATTTGTGAGAGGTGTCAAATTCTGCTATCATCGTGGCACCTATGACATGTTCTTCCATGATAATACAGAAGTAATAATTTAAAAATATATGTCATGAACAAAACAATAGCATTAGACAGTGCCACTGAAAAACCAAAACTCTAGGAAAAAGTAATTTGCTAGTGAGGGGCCTGAAGGTCACTGATTGAAACGGTTCCATTCAATTTTTATATTGACAACTAAAAACTCAGAATAAATGCTAGGTATTACTTATTAGATGTCCCTTCAATCAAAATATGTTTAACTAAATCTAAGTCTGAACGAGAAACATCTCCCTAAGAATCAGATTAAAGAAACAGCACATGGACATCATGACAAGCAAAGCTCTAAAATAAACATAAGCCAAGAAGATTCAAGAAATCGTAGAAAAACAAATAAGATTGTCATCACAAACAAATTAATATTACTAATATTACTAATATTTAAAGAGAAAGTACATTCCCCCCTATTGTGTGTAATTCCAGTTAAAAATTCAGTGGGGGACCATCAATTGAAGGGTGCATAATAAGATGTATCTATACTAGGCAGATTTTGTTTTGAGATTTTGATACGTAGTCGTTAGTTCCCAAGTCCATGTCCCAACCAGAAGTATTGTGTGGATCCCAAGTAAAGTTACTTGTTACCAAAGAGCTATTTAGACCTGAGAAGGGGATGAAAACAAAAGCGAATCAAAATTTTAAAGATAAACAAAATGTTAATTCCAAATGAGAAGAAATTATATCCCCAAACATCTCAGTTTGTACCACAGCACCGCAGGATGAAAAAAACTTAATGTTTCACTCACTCATTCATTTCTCCAGTTTCTGAGGTCCTTCTGTGTGGAGCAACAGGATAATAAAATGAACATGCTATTCCTGCTGTTCTCTAGGCTTAGTTGGCAGAGAACACTGCTTGTATTTAATATTGGGAATCATCAAAATCTGAACAAGGGAGTTTTATGAATAGTGTTAATTGATAGTGAATAACACAACCTATTCATCACTTATACCACCTACAATGGAATCAAGATTTTTCTCCAAGTTTCCTAAGTTGCTCCTGGGGTCAGATGCATTTATCTTCCCTTGTGCCCACTCGCAACAAGCCCCAATCTCTAAAAGAATTACAGTGTATCATCACTAACATTCACTAGTAAAATCTACACTTATTATGAGGTTCAATGATACTATTAACAAGAGCCTAAAACTTTTTCTGTAGACATGGAGAATATGTGAAAAGAAGTATAGTTTTCTTTTTGCTTTTAACTGAAAATTCTAAAATTCCCCCTCCCCACTTAAAAGGAAAGACCAAATACTCTCATTTTATTGTCTTCTTATAGGCTCATAAAATTTTAGCTTTGTGTTACTTTTTCAAAGACTCTATTAAACTTGATACATGAGACTAGTAGGCTGCCACAAACTCATAAAAATCTGTTCAAAGAATTGCTGCCAGCAGTGGAAATTGAATGGCAATTTCTAAGAATCAAGCTAATGGCTTAAACTATAGAAAATGTGAAGCCTACTAATAGATAATTTAGGATTTCCCCTCTCCGCCCTCCACCCCCACCCCACCACCACTGGAGAGAATGAACATGAGCTTGAATAAAATTGCATCAAGATCTTATTAATCTTCTGTCTGTAAAAGCTCAATTTTCCTAAGCAATGGGCTGTGGTACACATACCACATTAAAATCTATGCTTAAAATGTTCTCTATATTTTGGAGCTAAAAGTTCTACACCTTTTGACTGTGTGAACACTTGTATTATTGTCAGTTTCAAGAGTTAAATATTCCAGCAGGAATTTGTTACTACACAGCGGTACATAATGCCTGAAAACCCCCTGCACCAATATTGCTCTCAAATTGGCAGCAAGTGAACAAGGGACATGAAGGATGCTTCAGCACAGTAACCTATCCTTCGTTCTCTCCTGGGAGCCACTTGGCCAGCTTTCATCCTCATAATTATAATAAATTTGACATTTCATAGATAATATTGATTTCTGTATTTTAGCATTTCACCATAGGTGACAGTCTAGCGTCAAGAATGAAATTTCTATTGATCTCCTGCGCATTAATCTCTCATGTGTATGTGATCATTTTTATAAGACCTTTTACTGCACATAAATCAATATTTCATATTTCCAGCTATGCCAGAGGAGATGTCATATTTGTAAACTGTGAGTTGACACCTGCAATTCCTTCCTGTTCAGCTTCAACTGTTCAGTAACAGTCGATTCAGGGTTGGGAAAGGATCAAGCTCAAGAAACAAGGTAGATGAAAGGCACAAATGTAGACTAGAGTAATTAGCTTAATGAACAAAGAAGACAAGTAAATGAAATAAAGTGAAATAATGTCTCTCCCATAAAAATTGCTTCTGTGGACAAAAGCATCTGTAAAACAGCTTTTCATGCTTTCTAGGGAGCTGATACTGGATTTCAATGTCTGTGTTAATAAGGAACTCTAAAATGCTTTTAAGTAATTGAGTAAAAAGACCTATTAAATCTTGTTGGATAAGAAACTCATGATAATTTCAAGAATGTTTAACATAAAAGTATATGATCTTCTTATCCACAACACCAATAAAGTACAAATACAGATTAAACAGTTTTCAGAACTTTGATGTTTCCTAATTTAGCAAGCAATTTACAAAATAAGTAAATTTTCATATTTGAAAATTTTTCTATTTAAACAAATAAGATCTTGGAATTTTATGTGACTATAGTGATTAATCAAAATAGAATCATAAATGTGAGTTCTTCTTGAAATAAACTTTAATGCAGAGTGGGAATTAACAGGTATTTTTAAAGAGTAAATTATTCATTCTAAAGAGAGACTACTTATATAGGTACTTAAGGATCTACTAAAGTATTTATTTTGCCAATTTCAATGGCATGTAAAAGTTATTGTGAATTTACATATAATCTTGCTGGACTTGGCTATGCTTTATCATTTCCAAAGATGTTTCCTACTTATTAAATAATTGGAGTTTATCCATTATGTATTTTCAGAGCTTTGGGGATGAATAAAATTACTGGACACAAGTTGCTCTATGTGAATGTTTGTTCCTACCTATAAATTTTCCCTCACTATTCTTACTTTTTCTGATAAAGATCATTAAATGCAAAAGTCAATTTGGACTAGTCTAATCTAACTGGAAAGGTATTGAGCATAGAATCCTTTTTTGTACAGCATTAGCATTTATTCTTTACAAAATCGCTGTTCCACATATTTAGAGAAATTCAGAACTCCAAACTTTATGCTATAAACATTTTCAGAGTCTGACAAAGATGCTTTTAATTCAATATAGTGTTTGCTGGCTTAAAAAGAACTACTTTTTCCCTGATAAAAGTGGACTTGGAAATGTCCACCTTCTAGCAATTTCCTATAGTCACTATTGACACTCTATTATTTCAAATTATATGTCGTTTCACTAGAAGGAAATGCTGCTCTTGCTTATTTTTTAAAGGCCAATCCTTTTTGCTGGTTTCTGAAACATGTTCATGGCCATAAAATATGTCAGCAAATGACTGTTTTAACGTGATGACAGACACATTATGGGAGTGTGACTGACTAGTGTATGAGTGACTATATTTCAAAAGTTGTGTCAGTTTTTGACTGAAGGAGCACAACTTAAAAAAAAAAAACTAGACTGAATAGTATGATATTACTAAAGAAAGTCAGCGGGTGAAGTGTATCTTTACAAATACTTCAGTTTTCTCAAGTGTCACAAGAATTAGTAGTGAGCTTTAAGCATTGTACAATTTATTTTGTTTGAGAGCAAATTAACACTCAAAGATCTGGGCTATGTGTACTCAAAACTTTAGAGCTTTGATTATTAATATCTAAGTTGACTAGGTCTGGTGCTCTCATTTTGACTTAACTAACTTTCATTCTACAATTTGGCACTTCGTTTCTTTAAGGTGAAAATTTCTGAGCTCTGAAATCACAAACCTGTAATGACCACCCATATTCCTTGCTAATATCTCTTCTTTAAGCAAGTTAAATAAAGAACTAGAGATTAATTCTCTTAGGGAAAAAAATATTCCCCCAATGATGTGAGCAGAAACCTTCAGCAGTGTTAAGATAGAAGAATGCTTTCAAAATTATGGAGGATATTTTTTAAATAGTGTTTTAATTTGTGCTCGATGATTTTGCTATTTCTTTGAGTCACTTTCTTGCCTCACACTTGTACGTTGACTTCTATATTCCAGAACCCATAGCGATTTCTACCAGACACAAAACATCATTACATCTGCTCTCATTCTTTCCCACTCTATTGCCTACATATAATTTTTACTGCTTTTAGGAAGCTGGTTTGTCATCCACTTGGTTCTCATGCCCTCCATGGATACATTTTGCCTTTGCAATTAACTATACTATTATTTTAAGCATTTATATTTCTTCCTTTTCCACAAATTGAGATATCTTTTTTTTTTCTGTTAATATTCCCAAACACACCACCTCTAAAACCATTAACCAAATAAGCAAATCTTTATGGAATGAATGAATAGATAACACAATCAGTGGCATATTTAAAATACGATGTTTTAAATTAAGAGGGGTCATTAATTCAATGATGTGGATTATACAAAATAATCCATCATTTTATTTTAACAACTGTCAATTTAAACTCCATAATATCATTTTTTTAAATCAAAAGATACTTGACATCTAGAAGGGGCTCAGTAAATCATACAGACAGTATGGTACAAGAAAGTTTTTAGGTCTTGGCCCGAACAGGGGCAATTTTTTTTAAATTTATCTGTGCTGTACATGTTTAGTAATTTTAAAACATACATGCTATTAGTGTTTCAATATGGAAGAAATAAAGGTTCTGATTACTACATTCAGAGTATATTTCTAAAATCTTATAATTCTAGAATAACAATGTATTTTTTCTAGATAGGATATGAAAAGTATTCTTCATACTAACTTTCTAAATATAGATATTAACTGAACATTACATACTTTTAGAGAAAATTTGGCTTAATATTTCAAATAAACTTTCCATTATTTAAAATTTTATAATATATAAGTCAAAATTCCAGGTTCTAACTAAAAAATTTGAGAGAAAAAATGTATGGAAATTATTTGAACTCAGGGAAAATATTACAATGAAATTTTAAAATGTCAAGAAACATTAATCACAGAATTCTAAAGCCAGAATTATTTTGACTATTTAACACCAAATAGTGACCTCTCTATAAATTATATATTTAAATCAATTGGTATTAAACCAAAAGATCCAATTTTTAAAACAAATTTGGTGTCCTTAAATTAAGAGACTGACATCAATTTTATCATGAAAAATTCCATTATAATCCCGGTACTTGAGAAATTATCTGCTCAATATTGACATGGACACTGAGAAGAAAAATACTTTTCGGCATAAAATTAGGAAGAATAAACTTATTATTACGGGAGGCTTCATATTCAAAAACAACTAAAGCATTTTAAAATATACCATTTACAATAACAAAAAGAGAGTTAACTGCTCAGATCCCATTGAAGTTCAGGAGGTTGATACACTGTAGCAATCAAAATTCTCAAGATTAATATTTCATGATAGAATACCTGGAATTAGGGCCAGGCGAGGTGGCTCACGCCTGTAATCCCAGTACTTTGGGCAGCCAAGGTGGGTCGATCACCTGAGGTTAGGAGGTTGACCAGCCTGGCCAACATATAGTAGTAAAACCCTGTCTCTACTAAAAAATGCAAATATTAGCTGGGCGTGGTAGCGCACGCCTGTAGTCCCAAGCTACTTGGGAAGCTGAGGCAGGAGAATCACTTGAACCTGGGAGGCGGAGGTTGCAGTGAGCCGAGGTCACGCCACTGCACTCCAGCCTGGGCAACAGAGCAAGACTCCATCTCTCAAAAAAAAAAAAAAAAAAGTAAAAAGAAAAGAAAGAATACCTGGAATTTCTTCAGTCAAATAATAAAAAGTATATTGAATAACAGGGACTGAAATGTGTATACATATACATATATATATATGTAGTATACAAGTATCTTTGCTAAAGGATTCTTATGGGGTGTATTTATCCAAAAATATCTTCCATTGTTAAGTAATCAATATCAACCACATGTATTAAGGAAAACGAATTCGAATACCCATGGAATTTTTTAAGTGCTTTAAAATTAAAATGGTAACACATGTAAAGACTAAAAAAAATTGATTGAGATAAATATATAAATTAAAAGTTTCAATGGATGTGTTTTTATTGTTTTATCAAGGATAATATGGAAATTTGTATAATGCATAAAAGCGGAGAAAAAGGGAATGATTCACTTGCTTCCACTGTTTCTTCAGAGCTAAAATTGTAAGTAAAAGAAAGAACATTGATTTTGATTACAATCAGAGCACAGTATGGAATATTTTATTCATGTCTTACTCATAGAATCTTTTTAAAATATTTTCACTTTGGTTCTGATATCCCAAAATTTAAAAGATAAAAAGAAAACTAAAGAACATGGAGAATTTACCCAAGTAAGGCTGAACTTAAAAAATAATTCTAGAGAGAACATGATAAAGTTTGCACTACCAGATAAATCTATATGCCAAAATACGATTAAAAGTAGTAGTCAAACCTAAAGAACAAAAGACTATTGAAAAGAAGTATCATTCTTTTTAAGAATGATGAAAATCTACTTTCTTCACTTTAGCTTAGCTCCCTTCTATTTACTGCATTTTCTTAGGAACATGCCTATTCATTCTCCTAATAAAATCCTCTCTGTGAAACCTTTGAAGAACTTTTTTTTCAAACTTTTATTTGAGATTCAGGGTTATATGTGCAGGTTTGTTACAAGGGTATATTGTGTGATGCTGAGGTATGGGGTACAGTTGAACCCATCACCCAAGTGGTGAGCATAGCACCTGATAGATAGCTCTTCAATCTTTGCTCCTCTCTCTTCCTCCCCCTTTTTATAGCACCCAGGGTCTATTGTGAAGAACGTTTTCTATGATGAATGAGGAATATCTTTATTCCATTTTATAGTCCTGCTTAACCAAGTTTATTATCGTAAGGCTAAAGTTATAACCAAGAAGGTTTTGTAATAGAAGAACATTAAGAAAAAAAAGTTAGAGAAATCAAATGAATCGGTAAAAAGAAGAACCTACAACCCAACACAAATGGATAATAGAAATTTAGAGTAAGAGGAAAATAACTAATAAACTTTTAAGATGTTCAAACTCATTCACGGTTAAATAGTTAAAATAGGATACTAATTTTTGCCTAACCAATTGGCAATTTAGGTTTATTGATAACTATAATGTAAAGAAATTAGACTCCTATACTCTACTGGTGAGCATATACAGCAGTATTACTTTTTAGGAGTAATTAGGTAATACCTTTCAAAATGTAAAATGTGTATACTATTAGACTGAGGAAATCTACAAGAATTTGCAACATATTTGTACAAAAATGTACACACACACACAAAGGTGTAGGAGCTAATTTTGTAAAATCAAAAACCAAAGTCAACCAAAATGTCAATCAATAATAGACTGGTTAACTAATACATGCTATATCCATAAAAACACATATTACACATGGAAAACACATATTACATTCATGTAAATTTGTGTATATTATAGTAATTATTTCCGAATAAATTATAAAATTCATTTGAAGAAAGTATAACTGGTTTGCAAAAAATTGAAAATACTTAGTCAAATAAACATGTCTTCTTGAAGAAGTCTAAGTCTCAGGTTTGTGGTGAGAAAGAAGGCATTTATCAACTTTTAATTTTTCCTTTCTGTACTGTTTTAATTTTCTAAATATATTTGATTATTATTTTTGAATAATTGTTTTGAATATAAAACAATTGATTATCTAGACAGATTATATTTTTTACCTTTCATTGTTAAAAATGTGTTCACAAGCTTTTTAAAATTTAATATATATGACATACACATATATACACATAAAAAATAAAACCAAAAAGATCATATCTAGAGAGTCAAATATTTAATTACATAAAATCATATAGACATATATGTGTGTGTGAGTGTGTATTGACATCCCTGAAGAATGTGCTGAGAGATCATGAAATCATAAAATGATGTCATCGCAAAATTATCTGATGTTCGTAAATGCCTGTAACTTACATGTCACTCTTTATCCTGGGCCTCAAAATATGCTCATTTATTTTTTAATATTTAGGTTAATGTATTTCCAAGCCTCCAACTCTCAAATTGGAGAGGCACCATAGCACAGTGAGTGAAGAATGCAGATTCTAGAGCCAGACTACCTGGGTTTAAATCAGACTTCCGCCCCTTACTAGATAGAGGACTTGGGGCAAGTCACAAGTTTCTGTATTTTGGGTTCTCTTCTATAAAATGAAAAAACATTCCCTAACTCTTGTTTCTGGTGTTGTAATGATAACACAAGTTAACATAAGTAAAGCCCTTAGAGGAGTAGAGTGATACACAAACATTAATGAGGATTAGCATTCTCTCTCCAGATGTTCCCCAAAACTCCGATGGCTGCTTATTCAGCACAGTTCAGACAGGTCTTTTGTTTGTTTGCTTGTTTGTTTGTTTGTTTTGCTGAGACAGAGTCTCGCTCTGTCGCCTAGGCTGGGGTGCTGGAGTGCTATGACGCGATCTGGGCTCACTGCAAGCTCCGCCTCCCGGGGTCAAGCCATTCTCCCGCCTCAGCCTCCGGAGTAGCTGGGACTACAGGCGCCCGCCACCTCGCCAGGCTAATGTTTTTGTAGTTTTCGTAGAGATGGGGTTTCCCCGTGTTAACCAGGATGGTCTCGATCTCCTGACATCGTGATCCGCCCGTCTTGGCCTCCCACAGTGCTGGGATTGCAAGCCTGAGCCACCGCGCCAGGCCGAGACAGCTCTTGCTATTAGCTGTAGAAACGCTGATCAGTCATCCAAAGGAAACCATTTTCTCAGCTTTGCTACTGTCACCATTACACAGTATCACCAAACAAATATGAGCAGCCTGGGTTATGGAAGAAAAATGCATTCATTGGATAAATATTTGCTGAGTGCCCTCTATGTGCCAAGCATTCTCCTAAGCAGTGAGAATATAATCGTGGTCAAAGCTCTCATGGAGCTTACATTTTATTAACCAAGGTCATATTCAAAACCCCAGATTTAGCAGTCTAAAACTGAATTCCACCAAATAAGTTGATTTTTTTCCAAAACATTCTTATTTTTAAATGCTGGTAGAATAAGAAGTGACGGAAAGAAGCCCTGAATGCTTTTCTGACAACTCTCCACCAAAAGAATGCTTCATTTTAACTTGGATTTATATTGAAAATGCTTCTTGTTACAATACCAAGAAAAGAATATTACATGTATGACTATGTGTGTATTTGTGTATGTATGCATGACAAAAATGTAGGGTCAGCAGTATATGTTAAATTAAATTGCACCTGCAAGCAACAAAATAAAAGAACTTGATTTTTATTTAGGATTTAAATTTTTATTTTATTTAGGATTATAATGTAAATCCTCAAACTCTAAATTTTCACTCAAGATGCATTCAGGTATCAATGGAAAATGTTAATAAAGGTAAATATTTTGCAGTCAACACCAAAGCCTTAAACCTGAGTTCAAATATATGCATATATAGGATTTTCCACCCAGTAAATGTGAATATATTTTACTCTTTGTCCATGGCAGAGATCCTTGAAAAACTGATTCAACGTGCCAGTGATGTAATTTCACAGAACTCAAGAAAGGAACAACACTGATCGGCAAACCCCCCAACGCCACTCTAGCCCAGCCAGGTTGCTTCATAATTCCATCACCATAAAACAATGAAGAATACAAAATATCAATGCATAGCTCCCTCTAATCAAATGTGCATTCTTTGAAAAGTTTCAGTTCCATAAGGGAGAAAACCCAAGCAGTGAAACGAGGAATCTACCTATTTGCTAAATTGAAAATTCTTTATGAGCACAACCAAACTGAGATTATTTACATGCTTATAGACTCTGGCAATGGTTTCCCGAGAGGGATTCCATTTCCCATTCCAAAAGAGAGAAACACAGAACTGCATTTATCTGGAAAATAGTATGCTGTGATTCAGTAAAGCCTACTGTCTCAAATGGGAGTTACTTTAACATGCATTTCTTTATTGCACACATATCAAAATGAGCATTTTTCATACTCCATACCCATTAGTTTAGGATTTGTTCTTATGGTTAAAAAAAAATAGCAGTAGTTGTAAACTGAAATCATGCGAAAAGACTGTTTTTAACACTCAATTTACATGTCTGTATAATACATATTCATTCATTCAAAATAATATTGAGCATTTACCACATAGCAAACATGGTACTACATATAGCAGTATGTAAAATACATGTGAGCCTTACCCTCATGTAGCTTGAAGTATTATGGAGTAGAAAGTAAACACACTAATAAATACCTAATTACAAATACTGATGGATGCAACACAAATAATAAGGAGCCATGAGGAAGAGGTTCGCTTCAGCCTGTATGGTCAGGGAAAGTGTCTTGGGAAAGGGTTTCAAAATGAAATCAGAAAAGTATTGTCTTCAAACAACACAGCATTTGGTGAACTTCTGGAATAAGCAGCAGCACTAAGACACTCAAAGCAAGTAACCATTAGAAATGTAGAAGCTTTTTCCAAGCCAACACTCCAGACAACCACACACTGTAGAGTTCAGAGAGTACAAAACAGCAGATTCTTCAGAGATTCCTGACACTAAGCACCAGCTTCTCATGCATATCATGCATTAGGGAATACCCAATTTTTCAGTGACA
Source organism: Theropithecus gelada (assembly GCF_003255815.1). Lineage (NCBI taxonomy): Eukaryota > Metazoa > Chordata > Mammalia > Primates > Cercopithecidae > Theropithecus > Theropithecus gelada. The sequence goes on from NW_020257631.1 coordinate 246,320, forward strand.
TCTTGTACAAAAAAGCAAAATATCTTTGTGGAAATGGACCATAATTTAAATCAACAAGGAGAGTTCTTTGGATAATCATCACCACCCTAAAAACACTCAGCCTTAATAAACTGGCAACCACCTTTTATGAAAACTCTCAAGAATCCAAATTTCCCCAGCAGGAACTCATGTGACTGCTGTGATGGGTTATATGTTGTTCTACATTTTTTCTCTTCAGAAATTCTTTGAGATACTCTTCTCAGCACTTACAGACAGCATATGATTTCAGAGGGAAGAAGTGGTGTAAATTAAAAGAGACTCATTCTTTGCTTATTTCTGGTGGAGAGAATGATGTCAGAAAAGTAAAGATGCTGTGAGAGCGCAGTTAGATAAACAATGATACAGAGATGTACTGGTGTGCCAACTGCAGAAATGTTCTAGTGATGTACGAAGGAATGGAATACCCAGCTAGCTTCTGGGGAAGACAGCCCAGAAAGACCAATGAATGGAAAAATGAAGAGTAAGTCTGGATGAAGCTGCGACATGTAGTTGATCTACACACAGTGATTTGGATATCTACCAGGATGTATCCATTAAGAGATCTCTTACTTATAAAACCCAATTTAAACTGACTTAAGCAAAATAATTTATTGGTTCACATCACTGAAAGGTCCAAGGGAGTATATTGAGCTTCAGATATAACAATAGTTCAGAAGTTCAAATGATGTCATTGAAACCAAAATAGGCAGCTCTGCCTTGATGCTTGCTGGCTTTAATTGCTAGGCACAATGTGTTGACTTCTGACAGTTTCAGGCTTTCTCTTGTGGTAGCAAGATGTCTAATTGTTTTTTTCTTTTTGAGACAGGGTCTTGCTCTGTCACCCAGGCTGGAGTGTGGTGGCATGATTATATCTCACTGTAGTCTTGAGCTCCTGGGTATAAGCTATCCTCCCACTTCAGCCTCTTGAGTAGCCAGGACTACAGGCACATGCCACCACATCCTGCTAAATTTTTTTATATTTAGTTGTATTTTTGTAGAGACAGGGTCTTGCTATGTTGACCAGGCTGGCTTCTAACTTCTGGCCTCAAACAATCCTCCTGTCTTGGCCTGCCCAAGTGCTAGGAATTGCAGGGATGAGCCACCACTCCCAGACAAGATGTTTAATTTTGATAGAAAAAAGTAAGAGACTATTTCCCAGGATTTTCACAAGTGATTTATTTTGTCTCACTGGCTCTGATTGGGTGTCATGTTTAACCTAAAGCAATCATTGTGTCGAGAGTAGAGTGATGTTCAGGTTACAGGTCAGGGTGAAGCTCCACCAAACCAAATGAGCTGAAAATGGCGAGACAGTGAGGACACCCCAGAAGATGTTCAAAGGGATGTCAGGAAGAACACCACACTGCGCTTCACTAAATATACAACAATTAAACTCTATACTTAGAATGTATAGAAGAATGGGAAGGATTAGAAAAAGGAGATATTTGGGGAAAGTGCCCTTTTTCTGCAAAGTTCTGGAATGTCAGTGCACAATAAAACAAAATTGTATAGGTTTACATCAATGTCAGGGCATCAGCTTTCCTCTTGTATGAGCCCTAGAAACATTTTCACAAAAAGACATCCTAACAAGGAAGTATTCCTCTGCAGCTACGATCTGATATTTATTACACTATACCTTGCTCAACAGATTACTAGGCATCATGAGTTCTGAAACAAAACATAAACACTTTAAAAAGTTATATTGAATACTCTCTTAGAATGTTATCTTTTTACCTTAAGAATGATGTGGTAGAACCATAATAGTCTCAAAGACCAGTTAAAGCAGGGGACCCCAACCCCTGGGTCATGAACCAGTACTCGTGTGTGGCCTGTTAGGAACCAAGCCACACAGCAGGAGGTGTGCAGCAGGCAAGTGAGGGAAGCTTCAACTTTATTTACAGCTGCTCCCCAACCCTCACATTGCGACTTGAGCTCCACTTCCTGTCAGATCAGTGGCAGCATTACATTCTCATAGGAGCATGAACCTATTGTGAACTGTGCATGTGAGGGATCTAGGTTGCACATACTTCATGAGAATCTAATGCCTCATGATCTGTCACTGCCTCCCGTCACCCCCAGATGGGACTATCTAGTTGCAGGAAAACAAATTTAGGGCTCCCACTGATTCTACATGATGGCGAGTTGTATAATTATTTCATTATATATTACAATGTAATAACAGAAATAAAAATAAACAATAAATGTAATGTGCTTGGATCATCCCGAAACCACTTATCCCCACCCCATCCATGGAAAAATTGTCTTCCACAAAACCAGTCCATGGCACCAAAAAGGTTAGGGACCACTGAGTTAAAGTGCAGACTGAAGTGGGGGGAAGAAATAAAACTAAAAGCATTATACATTTTTGTTTGAGTAAGTGTTGACTGAAAAAAAGTTCCAAAGAAATGTATAAATTAATAAACAATATAAGAGAACAAATAAGATTTAATAAAAACCAGAAGTTTGTTGAAAGTGTATATAGCATAAGAAGGGAGAAGTGAAGAATCACTGATTTTAAAGATTAGCCTATAGTAATGATCTTTGCACAATTCAGAATAGGGTAAAGATATCCATTGAAATTGGAGCCCATTAAATTTAGAATAAAAAGAAATTTTACTTACCTCAGCTAATAATAAATGTAAGGAACACATAAGCCTAACAGTGAAGACCTGAAGACCTAAATAAAGCCCAAAACATTTTTCCATTATGAATTACAGAATTATTAAGTGAAAGTGGCATGCCTAGAACTTTAAGGATTCCATGGACAGTAATTGTGCCCTCTAATTTTGTGCACATTGATGTCTTTGTCATTATTTCACAAGGTAGCATATAACAACTCTGTTAGTTAGAAAGTCCTCCTTAAGTTTAAGCTAAAAAGTAGTTACTTCCATCCTGCCTTAGAAACATCATCAGTGTCTTTGTCATTATTTCACAAGGCAGCATATTCCATAAGGCAGCATATTCCATTATAAAACAACTCTGTTGATTACAAAGTCCTTCTTAAATTTCAGTTAAAAACTGGTTACTTCCATCCTACCTTACAAACACACAGGAGAAAATCTTTTTAAAAAATTAAACCGGCCAGATGCAGTGGCTCATGCCTGTAATCTCAATGTTGCAGGACTTTTCTTTAGTTCAGCTAAAGACAGGGTCCTTGTAGGTCCCATGGCCATGAAAATTTAGGCTCGCAGACAGTTTGAATGGAGAGTGAGGCAGGGTTTTATTGGGTGTAAAGGAAGAAAAGGGGGAAACAGGGCCACTCGCACGGACAGAGTCACTCCGCTTGAGCGCTTCCTGCTGAGCAGTTCGAATCCCAGGTTCCACACAGGAAGAGGAAAGGCCAGCCTCCTCCCTGCTGCCAACGTTGTGAACTTCCCGAGGCTCCACCTCAGAGGGAAGGCTGCTTGGAGTTTCTCCAGGGACCTTCTCCCACCTGGCTGTCTCGCCAGCATTTTGGGAGGCCAAGTTAGGCAGATTGCTTGAGCCCAGGAGTTGGAGAACAGCCTGGGTGACATAGGGAAACCCCATTTCTACAAAAAGTACAAAAATTAGCCAGGCATGGTGGTACCCACCTGTAGTTTCTGTTGCTCGGGAGGCTGAAGTGTGAGGATCACTTGAGCTTGGGAGGCAGAGGTTGCAGTGAGCAAAGATCATGCCACTGCACTCCAGCCTGAACAACAGAACAACATTCTGTCTCAAAACAACAACAACAACAACAAAAACAAGAGTTAAATCCACTGATCTTTATGTGATGCAACCAATGGAGACTCAAACAGTATGGACCCCTTTGTTCAGGACACATATCTTCTATTAGTGACCAAAGATCAAAACCCATTACCTTTATTGACAACTTACTCTTACTGAATTCTGTGTTGGATATTAATTTTTATCACCAGCATTCATTTTCACTCCCTCGTATGTCCTCTACTATATTGCTAAGCCAAAATCCAAGAAGACTTCAAGATTCAGAATCTTTGTCAGTAGGGTTTGAAATTAGATGATCTCCCCTTGTGGTAGGCTAAATAATATTCATCACTTCCCTCTCCAAGATATCCAGCTCCTAACCCCTGAAACCAGTGAATGTTACCTTATATGCCAATAGAGGCTTTCCAGATGTTATTAAATTAAGAATATTGAGATGCCAAGATTATTCTGGATTATCCAGGTTGACCCTAGACGTAATCATAAAGGTCCTTATGAAATGGAGTCAGCGGGAGATTTGAGATAGAAGGAGAAGGCAGTGTGATGATGGGAACAGGAAAAGGAAGACGGTGATATGGTGCAAACCTGTGAACAAGGAATGAGGATATTTTCCAGAAACTGGAAAAGGTAAGGAAATGGATTTGCCTCTGGAATCTCTGAAGAAGGCTTGGCCCTACCAACACCTTGATTTTAGCCCAGTGAAACCCATTTCAGACTTCTGGCCTCCAGAACTGTGAGGGAATAATGTATATTGTTTGACTCCACCTCATTTGTATTAGTTTGTTACAGCAGCCACAGAAAACTAATCTACCCCTCTATGTGAGGAGCTTTCACATGAAATTTGGAAGATGGAAGATAATCCAAGCCATTATTATTATAGCAGTAAAGTGCAGGCATAAGGAACTTCACAGTAGCTTCCACGATTTCTTCCATGACTCAGCCCCTTTCATGATGAAGGTAACTGAATGCATTGGCAGTGGGTATCTGCAATTTTTGAAAATTTCTAATTTCCTGAAACCTAGACACAGCTTTCCATAACTTTTAACATACCTCCAGCTCTTCCAGCTGATTTTAAGCTTCTGAATTTAAACCCTTCTTGTTTGAAACACCTAAAGTACTTTCTGTTTTCCTGACCAAACCTTGACTAATAACATCCACAATCTAAAAAGCCAGTGGCTTAATTAGAATGAATATAAAATATTTCCATTCCAAAAGCTTTGTAAGTTTCTCATTTCTTTAATTAGGAGTCATGGAAGAGCTAAATATTTTCCAAAGTAATATAATTAAATGTGCATGAAGATAAAAGTGTAACACTTAATGTTTACTTATTCATTCAACAAATATTTATTGAGCACCAATTTTGTGTGAGTTGCAATACACAATATGAGTATTGTGTGAGTTTCAATACACAATTACTATAATAATGCAAAAGATAAATGTGATTCCTACCAACACAGACTGATAGTAAGAGGGAAAGAAAGGCAAATAGATGGACCATTAAATCCAGAGTATGACATTCTATGAAAGAGTAAGTAATAGGTGCTAAGGAAGTACACCAACATAGCAGGATCAGGAATACTTCCAGAAGGAAGTTACATCTATGCGAAATTCAAAAGTATAACAGATTTTATGAAGAATAAAATATAGAGAGAAGAAGAAATTATCCTTTTCTCCCCAACTCACCACATCTGCCATTTGTCCATCCACCTATACCTGTGAATTCCCACATGACTCAAGTCATCTCCCTTTTTTTTCTGACTGTACTTACACATAGTAAATTATGCAGCAAGCAAAAGAAAATATTATTGAAATACAATGAGTATTTCCTCCAGTTATGAGTTCCTGAAATAAAGATCCAGAAAGCAGGGACAGTGATTTAAAGGGATAGTCAGGCATAAAGCAGGAGATGCCTAAAATGTGGAAAATAGTTCTTGCTGCTGCTGCGGCTATTACTGTTGTTGTTTAAAATGTCTTGTTAGTCAGCACAGGATGTTAAATATTTCTGAAACCAAATGTCTATTCAGAATTCTGCAATTTACCACAGTCTCTGACCCTCCCTATTGTTTAGATTGAGTATTTTGCACATCTACAGTTACCAGACCTTTCAAATAATTTCCTTATGAATCCTACCATTAAGGAAAGAGGACACAGACTAAAGTCATAGTAACCTGGGTTTCTATCTCAGTTCAACACTTACTGCATGTGTAATCTTGAACGAAATATTCAAATTACCTGGGTCTTTCTTTAACTGAACACTGAATTGATCTCTGCCATGAATAGAAATAATGCCTGTGAAAGGTCCAGCTAGATAGCTGGCCTGCCCTTTCTTTTCTTTTTTTACTTTATTTCTTTCTTCCTTCCTTTCACTTTTTTTAAAGATAATGCAATGTGTAATTATTATTATCTAAGCATCTTAGATATAGATTAAAACATTTTCTCAACTTGAATATGAACTTATAATTAGCACAGTGTCAAGAGGTTAGAGTTGAAATAATCTGTCAAACAGATCAAATAAGTGGGCACCATCAGGCCCCCACTTCCCCTTCTTCCACCACTATTGAAGAGTCTTCCTATGTAACATTTTCCTCTTTTTCAAATTTCCAATGATGACAGGAAAAAATTCTGCCTGGTTAGATTAGAAAACCTAATTTTCTAATGTGCTATTGCCCCCTTCAAGTATTAAGTGAAGCTCCAAATAATGATAGCATTATATTAAAATAATAGACAAAATAGTCTATATCATACAAAACAAAAAAAGAATTAATTTTCAAAGAAAAATACCTTGTGATATTAGTTCTTTTATTCTTATTGTCTACTGGGAATGAAAAGAACTGCTTTAAAATCATCGGACAGATTGGCCCCAGAGCAAGCAGTAAGAGCTAATTCAATAAAGCCTTGAAAAATTTCAAGGAACTGAGCAAACATGTCTAATAAAAGGAACATAGATCCATAGGAAAGAGAAAGAGGAGGAGGAGTAATTGAAGGAGAAGGACACTGGATCACACACACCAAAAATGATTATATGGTGTAGTGAATGAAACACTGCATTGAACACAGGAATCAGTGGGTTCATTTATTGTGTGACATTGAAGGAGCAATGTTCATGCAAATGTTCATGTTCCAAGGTCTAAAAAGTAGAGCTCAATATGGATGAGTCATCAAGAAATGTATGCAGTACTCTGTGATTTTATTGATACTATAAAAAAAGACACAATCTTCATTTTCATAGTCTTTCCTACTTCAGAAACCCTTTTCTTTATCACCCTAGATTATGAGAATCCAGAGGGCAAGAATTACCCCGCTTAAAATTTTGTGCTCTGACAGATTTCCTAGAAGAATATTTCAAACAAAACATGTGTATGTAAAATGGATTACAATCAAAACCCAGAGACAATTGAATGACTCCTAGCACACCATCATTGAGTGACATAAAGTTTTATCAATTGTCCATGTATTTAAAGCTTAATTGTATAGTGAAAATAAATAACAAACGTCATAGCTCTTCAGTATTATGGTACTTTTCCTATGTGAGGCTGGGGAAAATGGCAACTTGTTGAGTCCTTCAAAAGCAACAATTTCTACTAAGATAACATGAGACATTCACCTTCTGAAATAGCTAGAAAGCCTGAATGGACAACCAGCACCCTTTTCCCTACATTAGCATCATTAAATCTTTCAGATTCAGGAAATAAGGTATAGGTGCCAGGTTTGCAGACTATTTTAAAATAGAAACTATTTTTAAAATACATGTGCTTTTTAGGTCTGTAAAACTACTTTGTATGATATTGCAATCATGAATATGTCATTATAAATCTATCCAAACCCACAGAATGTACTACATCCACAGTGAACCCTAATGTAAACTGTGCATTCTGGATGATAATGATGTATCAACATAGGTTTATCAGGTGTAACAGATGTACCACTCTAGTGGGGGATATGATAATGGGAGATGCTATGCATGTATAGGAATAGTGAGTGTATGGGAAATCTCTATACCTTTGGCTAAATTTTGCTATCTATCTAAAACTGCTCTAAAAAATAAAGTCTGTTTTTAAAAATACACGGAAACATAGATCTAGTCAAATTGTGTGGTTGGGTTTTTTGTTGTTTGTTGTTTTTATTAATGTCACTATTTCCTTCCCTATAGCAAGACTTTCTTGAGAGCAGAGACTTTGATATATTCATCTTTGTTTCTGCAACTCCTGTCATGATGCCTAGCATATAGAAGATATTCGATATACATTAGATGGATGGATGAGTAGGAAGATGAATGGATAAGTAGTTATTCATGGACGAGTTGTGGCAATGACAGGATATTTAGAAATACCTGTAATTAAGAGAAATGACTTATGTTATTAAGTTCCCCCAGCAAATTTTCTTGCTTGAAGCACAGGAATTCCTGAGGTATTTTCTTTATTGGAGGACAGAGGGTTTTCTGATGTCCAGACTAACCCATGGAATGCCTTAGAGCCAGTGTATGAACTTAAATACTAGGACTTAAGGCACCAAGAAGAAAGACTAGAATGTAGTGAGAGTGTACAGTCTGTGCTGATGAACAGAAAAGTGGAAGAGCAATTTTATCAAGGTTAAGGGAAAAATAATACAAATTAAAAGTCCAAGGTATAAATAAGAACATTCATACCTCTGATTTGGGCCCCCACTGCCACCCAAGGTGCCTTTATTAAAACTCTTCAAGACCATTGCATCACATGAGAAAAGCACTAGATTATTTAGGTTGAGTAATTATCCTTATGTTAGAGATACATAGTTTAGGTGTCATATGTTAAAAGAGGTAGTCTCATTACAGCTTGGAAAAATTCTTTCTAGAAAAACTAAGTTGGCCAGGCACGATAGCTTGTGCCTATGCCTATAATTGCAGCTACTCAGAAGGCTGAGGTGGAAGGAGTGCTTGAGCCCAGGAGTCTGAGGGTGTAGTAAGTTATGAACACACCACTGTGCTCCAGCCTGGGACAGAGTAAGCCTCCAACTCTTAATAAGTAAATACATAAGTTAGCAGAAAACTAAATGTTCAATATTTCATGCAAAAAGAGAACTATAATTACATTAGCCATTTAGAACTGATTTATCGATATGGAAACAACGTCAAACTTTAGGCTTTTTAAGCATAAAATTAACGAATTTTATTAATACTGAAGGAGTGACTAGAGGTCTTCCCATAGGTATGTCTAAATATTTACTGCCACGTGTTCAAAAGTATATGTGTCACTTAGATCCATCTTGCTTAATATTTCTAACTAATTATGGTTACATACCAGAGATGAAGGAAGAAAATTATTCTAAAGAGCTAATCGAAATATAAAAGCCACATGTCATTAAAAATGCAAAATTAACACATAAGTAGCTATTCTTAGAGTTGGAAAAAATTGTTCTAAAGGTAGTGATTTGCTTTACGTATCCAACAAATATTACCATGACCATAGGAAACTCAAGAAAGAAATGTCTGTGACTCTTAACAGCAAAAGCAGAACCATGGTTTTCTTCCTCAGTTGTAATGAATTGCAGATTATTCTACAGTTATTGGAATGAATTGTTTTCTTACTAATGCAAAGTGGGGTTTTCTCTCTTGAGAATACTGCTATTCCATCCAGAAACTTTTTCACGAGCTCATCATTTTTTGTTTGCTTATTTGTTACCGAGACACATTTTTAAGAATTATTTTCTCTTAAAATTGAACATAATCACTTTTCCTTTTATTTCAATGGTTGAAATAATGTCTTTCTGTTGGTAAATGTGGCTCAGGAAAATGACTGACCTTTTCAAACAAAATTTCTAATTTAAGAAATGTAAAACTTAACATTCTTTAGTAATCTAATATTAAAATACATTTAAGTTGATCTATAAAATGCTATGATTTCAACTATTCTTTTTTGAATGTGCAATAGAAAGACATTAACAATGCGTGTGGTTTAGAAAAATTCATTTATATAGCCGTTTGCCATGTCATGATGTATTTTAAACAAAAGAGGTACAGACAAAGGTATTGATTTTAGGGACTTAACTAAATAAACAGTATGTAAATTGTGTCTTTTTCTATAAAATTAGATCAGAACACACATATTACACTGCCTTTTTCTATAAGAATGACAGCTATTGAATTTGGCAGACATTGGAATTTGGTTAAAGAGTTACAGACCTTTGATCTTTGGTTTACAATTAAATGAAACCATTGTAAAAGGACAGTAGTGGGCCAGCCAATTTCTCAAGCACACCGCAGCAGCCAGGAGGCGTTATCGCTTAGTGCTGTCAAGAAATTCACTCTGCATTCGGTTTTGTTTCTAAGTCTCATGTCTTCTGGTAGATGATGAAGATGGTGATGATGCCCTCATTAAAATACACAGTAACACATCGAGAACACACTTTGCTGTTTTTCTCTGTTAGTTTTAACCATATATCAACGCTGATCTACTCTACTTCCAAGTAATGTTATCATACCATGGGAAGTACTTGGCTCTTTTATATACATTTTTCTCAAGACCCTATGTGGGGTTATTTTTAGAGGGAGTGGAGAAGAAAAACTAAATCTCAGCTTCAAATTTGCTAGAGTTTTGAGAAAAATAAATTCACAGAAGCACAGAAGGAAGTTACAATTAATATTGCTCTCATTACTTCCTAATTGTAGGAATTTTTATTTCAGCTTTGGTTTTTCCTTTTTTTTTTTTTTTTTGTTAACACTTTCTTAATCAACCTGGTCACTAATAAATTGACCTTCTCAGCCCTACCCAAGGGAACTATACACCCTTGAAGTCTTTGCTTTTTAAACTAAATTCTACAAGTTACAAATAATGCTATTATACCATAATGACAACACTTGACCACCATTTTTAAAAGAGATTTATTGGTAACCTTTTGAATAAGAATGGTTGATCCCCAAGTTTCCTATTAATGCACATTCTTCTCATATAATTATTACTAATTCTAACGAGAAGTATACTAATAAACTTACGATAAACAGTGACTTAGCAAGTTTTCTTAATCTAAAATTATATATTCATAGCAACAAATAGGCAAGTTAGATCTTTCTTAGTGCTTTTTATCCAGCCCACTAGATCTGTGTTCTTTTTTTTTAAAAAAAAAAAAAAAAAAAAAAAAACCCTTCTTTGTTATGTCATTCTGCAGACAGAGCTCAGGCTGTTTCCTGTCACCCACTGGAGCAAACTGCTCAACAGAAAGCACAGTTGGACAGCCCTTAATTAGTGCTACTTGGGATAGTCAGTGTGTGAGCCTGTGTCAGCATCTCACTTAAACAAGAATAGAGCAGTGAGGATCAGCTGACAGTTTGAAATGCAAGACACCAGGTCTTTCACTTCCACCTACAGTCATACAATGCATGCTGCATGCCCACAAATGTTATGAGAAATGTTGGAAATTATGTTCTTTATGTAAATTGGAGTCAAATTATTCCATCACGTTTTACAGGGTGTTTATTTCTTTAAGTTATCCAAGTACATGCTCTCCAATCAAAATCTAATGTGCAAAAATAAATAAAATGAATCTTCAAATTACTTATCTGACAATTAAGTTTTTTTTTAATTCACTAGACCTGGCGTAATTTTTAACATTTTCAAAAGAACAGAGAATAGCACTTTATAATTTGCTAAAAGGAGCAATAGAATGCATTTTACTTAAATTCAAATGAATTTGTATTTTGAATTACTAAAATGATCACTGATTATTATGATATTAAAACTACATATATAACTTTAAAAATAGAAACAAAATTATATCTAGTGGACTACATAACTAGCATACTTCTTAGCCAAAATCTGAGTCGGGGGAGATGTCTTACACTCGTAAACTTTTTATATCTCATGAACATAAAGAAAGATTTACAACTTGATAAATCTCTTGTAAGGTGAAAACTTGAATGTAGAACTCTATCACCTACTTGCCCCCTAAAGTTAAGGCAACTAGCTATTGTGATATCATATTCTATCTTTATGGCCAAAAATAAAATTAGATGCAGTTTGGTTCAGCTCTGAGACGGTGGGATTTTCTTTGTTATACAGCAGACACTGTTTAGTCTGGGTGGAAAATGTGATCAATATATTCTAAACCTGTAACTTACTATGAACATAACCTCCCTCCAACGTATTTTAATATTTTTCTAGTAGCTAATAGAGTCCCTTTGGGTTAAATGTGAAGGGAGCCTACAATGTGTATTTTCAGAGAGTAAACAGCCACCACTTTTTTTTTTTTTTCACTTATCTGGAAAGTAGCTATTGTACTTTATATATGGTAGACATTTTTAGGAACAGTTTTTGCTTTTTTGTTGTTGCAGTTCAGAGGTAGGGTGGCTTTCAGGGCTGGTGGCAGTACAGGCTTCTTTATGAGGATGAATGAAGATGAAAAGTAAGACAAATAGAAGCGAATGAGACACTGCTTTATATGATTCATGATAGCTTGCGGTAAGCCTGTTAGCCTCTGCCTGGCTCTTCTCTCTCAGAGAATAATGGATAGTTACAATGTGTATAGTGACATTGTCAAACCATCAGGAATTGCTGATTATAGTGCTAAATATTGATCTCTGCTTCACATGTGTCAAAATTCTTTCTTCCCTTAATTAGAACTTCCCTAAGCACCATACAAGAACAAACTGAATATATCAGATCTCTGTGAAAGGGAGTGTGATACTAGAATATAATTGTGACCTCTTGTCTTCTCCTTTTCTCTCGAGTTCTGAGATGACTTCGGCTGTCTCTCCTGCCCTTCCCAGTACATGTGATCATCATGCTCATTTTTCCCAATCTAACCATAGGAAGATTTCTCCAAGCTTCTGCTTTTCATCATTCTGAACCACAAGGGTAGTAGTCAGATGGCAGTGAGACTTAAAGTGCCAGAAGGTGCCTTTTTCTATTTGTTTGTTTCATGGTACACCGCACCAGGCAATGACCTGTGGCAACAGTGTCATACAAAACGGAGACAGGTTCACCCAATCAAAGGGAGGTTTAAAATTAATACAGATCCCTTCATTGCTTCATGCGAGATCTGGGAAGGGCAATTTCAGGGTGCCATAGGCTTCTTGGTTATCAGTCACATTCACTTAAAAGATATTTTTAAGCAACTTTTGTTATGAAAATAATCCCTTTTTTGTTCCAAATTGCACCATCAACTGAAGCAGGGTAAAGCTCCCCACTAATTTGATATTACCATTCAATCAACTTCCATATTCTGTACTCTAGCAGTAATGTAATATAGTGAAAGGTTGTGATATATGGTTTCAATTTGCACCGCAAACTGAGCACTTAACTCATTTATCTTAGTTTAACGTAATATATTGTTATTTTTTAATCATGACACCATGGTACATTTGCCTTTAGTTTGATGTGCTTGATAAAATCAATATTTCATTAAAAGGTTTTTAAAAATTGTTTGTTTCAAACACGGAACCAGACCAATTTGGTAGCCAGTTACTTAGCAGCAACCTCTTTCCTGACTCTTCACATAAATGTCTCCACGAGCCCCTGCCATTCCCACAAACACCTTGTGTGTGGGATCTTGGTCAGCAGTTACCTCCCTGGCAAATTCACAAGGTCCTTACTCACAATACGTGGTTAAGGGGCTAAAAACAGCAAATTTCAATTTTGACTTTTTCATGATAAATCTGGAAGAGGATGATGAAGGCAAGGTTACTAAGCCTACCCACCTTTTCTTTAAACAATTCAGATAAGATTCTCTGTCCCCACATAGAGAAAGCACCAAGCAACCTGCATGAATGTAGGTTTCTTCCCATGCCTGCCCAAGCAACTGGGTTACATTGCACTATAGGTGATCTGTGTCAGTGGTAATCATTAGGTTAGCAAAGTGCAGAGAACTAAACTTTAAGTTGGGCTAAAAAGCCTCAGACTGCAATGGGGAGGAGCCAGTGTTTTCAACATTCTGGTGCACAATCATGAATCTGAATGCTTGTTTTAATGTGGCATAGTTTGCAAGTGGAGTTACTTACAAGAGAAATGTTAACTAATGGCAACCATCCACTTTTTCTTCCCTAGCTTAGGGATGTAAGAAGAAAAATGATCATTGGGTTGCCTGGTTAAAGTACACATTACCCATTTTCTTGAAGCTGTTCAGCTCACAGAAATAACACTCTTCCGTGTTTTCTCCTCCATGTTACACATAAAATATATATTTATCACTATAAATCAATATCTAGCTATCTTCACAGGCTACATTATGCCCTGTGGAGATAAATGTAGAATATGATAACTGAAACCACTCTAACATCTCTGAATAGATATTTAGCTATTATATAGATTCAAGGAATACGATGAAACAGAAATTTATGTTGTAGATTTAAATAAGTTTGTTCTATAAGAATAAAAAAGAAAATGATCATTGATATCACTCTAAATATTTAATTATGTTCATTCTACTTTAAGGTAACACAAATTTTATAAATATACAAGAATTGATGACTAAGATGAGTACATTGACAACTACATATAGAGCTTTTCATCAAAAACAATTACAAGTTGAAATGATTAAATCGGTATTTTTCCGGCCATAATTAGATGGAGCAGGATTTATAAGGGCAGGTATACATAATACTTTATTAGCCAATAGCATCTAAAGACTTCTAGCTTTTCTTTAATACCATCATATTGTGTATTACCTAAAATCTGGGATAAATTAGTCATTCTATCTACAAGAAATATTCATGACAATTCACAGCTGAGGCAGATAGGATATGATCAATAGAAAGTCTGCTAGTCTTTGGTACTTATGTCCTTCCCATGAATCTTAACCAAAAGAAGTAATAAATAAGTGGCACATATGAATAGTACCTTTAAATAAGCAAGTGAGCCTTCTTCAAGCAACAAGCAACATTTTCTGGATATCAAAAATAATAACTGGTTTTGCAGCAATGCAGCATGGAAACACAAGGGTATAAGATATACTGTACTTTAAGCTCTGTTTGATGAATCTGAGCACAGTTCCTGGGGGATAGATTACTTTAAACCATGCTCTTTTACTTTCTAATCCTGACTTGATTTGATTTGTACTTTAATACAGCTGCCTGGCAATTCAACAGCAAATAGAGACTATTTATGTAATCAGATTGTAAGTAGTGGGACAAGAAGAAACTCTCTAGAACCTTTTTGGAAAATAGTTTGTTGTACTTTTTATTTATTGAACAGCAGGGCTCCGGGCTTTCCAGTGCTCATTATAATTGGTTTTCTGCTTGAACTTTCAAAAACTGTCATGTCAATACTCAAACAGAATTTTTTTGCTTACTATATGGCTATGGGCTCTATTTTCTCATGTGCAACTTGACAAAGTTCTTGTAATACCTTAGAGGCAAAGTTCTAGAGTTTCTTTTGCTATTTAAGAAAACTGGGAATCAGAGGTCTTTAGTGTATTCCACACTTGTGTTCTCCTTTTGCAATTAAATGCCTTAAACTAAGATATTGTTTCCTTTTATGACTACCCCTGCTTGTTCATAAGCCTCTACTGTTCTGTGGGAGGAGTTTGCTTCTGTCGTACCATCCAACAATATGCTCTTAATTCCACTTATAAGAAAGATGATTTTTCCACCAATATGTTTACAATCATACTTTATATTCCAATTGCTTTTTGACAAAGAATTTCCCCTTTCTCTAAAGGTTTATTTCCTATACCACTACCAAAAGTACAAATGTGAATTTTATAGTCCTCAACCCTTTCCTTTCAGAACCCCCAAAAATCCAACCAACCATTTATGCACAATAAGAACCTCAAATGGGTTTAAGACAAAGTAAAACATTTGTCCAAAATGGAAATGAATTATAAACTCTAGCTCTGGAATAACCTGTTTTGAGTAATATTAATATTTATATTTTCAAAGATGTTAGCCCTATCATATTCTATTTTTTAACCAGATAGAGATCACTTTTGCATTGTATGATTATTCATAATAATTTTCTATATGGCCAGGAGGGAGACAGTTTTAAGGAAAAAGATCTGTGGTAGAAATTATGCTCTATATTTCATTTTATTTCCTATTTTTTATTTCTACCTGTTTAATCATCTCTTAGGAACTATACAAAGAGTGAATATTTTCTCTATATGTTAAAATCACACTACTTAGAATACATTTTAAATGGCCGTTGAATAACTTCAAAATTTTAATAACAACTGTTAAGGTATAACAGCAGCCTTTCCTTCAACTGGACAATAGAGTATATAGATTCTTTGGAATTTAGATAAAAGTTGACCTATTTCAATTTCGTTATTGATTATTTGGTGGTTCTTCTTTAAAGATTATTAAAGGATGACATTGTTCTATTAAACTAAAACCTTGCATTTGATTTAGTTCCATTTGACTGCCATCCTGATTTTGTTGTGGTCGTGGTTAAAACTCCAATTATAAAGTTGAAACCATTTTCTCTCAAAACCAACCCAGGTGCTATATTTTCCAAATCCAAGTATTCACTGACAAAGCTGACATCCAGAAGCACAAACTTGACTTTAAATTCAATCAAAGGAATGCATCTGCAAAGAAAAATATGCATCATTGAAATGCTGTAGCTGCTGATCAAATTTACAATCATATTCTCAAGTACGATCCTTATGAAACTGGCTCGATGATACCAAGCTGCAAGGTACTTTAAGAACACATTTGTGCTCTTTTAACACTTGCATGGAAGTAAAAAGTGGGCACTTCCAGGGCTAGGTAGATACCCTTATGCAATATGAAATACAGTATACAGGTTCTATCTATTACCGTGCCGTGCATTTAGAACTTTTTATATTCAGCATCCAGAAAATGATTTCCAAAACATTGGTGGGAATGAGGGTGTAACTAAAAATAAATAGATAGTACAACATAATGAGAATGTGAATAGAAATGAAAAATATTTTAGATGTTCAAGAAAGAAAAGATATTTGACAATGCTGACTTGAAACAATAATATAAGTGGAGGCTCTTGCTGGACTCTATTATTTATATCAAATATTTAACTGGAGTGGATTTGTATATTTATACAACCATATCTGTGAAGACAGTCATGTTTAACCACAGTGTGACTTACAGCTTGATCCTGGAAATATAAGTTTGCCATGCTATAGTACAGGTTTAAGGTGACCATCAGAATCAAATAAAAATATGAAATCCATTAAATTCTTAAGAGTAAAATTCATTCTCTGGATCTCAAATAGCAAACTGCTTGTGTTTGGCAGCTTTTTGCTTTCATAATTTTATGTCTATGCTGTTCTTTGTGTGAGTAAATATATAATTTCTGTTACATGCAAACTAAAAAATCTATCTAAATTTTCTAGAAAAAATACATTGAAAGATATATGTACATATTTATACATATATATGCATTTATACATATATCAACTAACAAATCTGTTTTTAGAAGAAAAAATCATTTTATGTTTCTCTTATGGAATATGCTTATCTATTTTAAGGAGCTGTATTATGGCATTATCTGTATTATCTATTGTGTTATCAGACTGAGGGTATAGACTGGTGTGTTTGTTTCATCACATAAAACAACTGGCTGAAATTTACTGCCCCTGTACACTAAACTCAGAAGACAGATCTGATTCTGTGGCTTTAGCTCCCAAAACTACATCAAGGCTACTCTTTTAGTCAACTTGGAAATTTATATACTATACACTAACCCTCCTTTAATATCCTCACTCTCTTTCCTCTGGGCATTTATTGCTGTTCTTTCTAGTTCAGTAACCAGTGAGCAGAAGGTTCATTAAAACTAATTGAATTGGAAACTTGTCTGCCCTGGGAAATGTTAACTCTTTGTTGTTATCTGTAGTAAATTCCTTTTGTTATGTTCCTTTGAATTGAATTATTGGATCTTAATGTTACAAACACTGTGTTAAAAGCGATTTCCATCTTTCTTATGGTCTAGACAGCAAGTTTCAGAAAAATGTCCTTATATCGAATCAAATTTTACCAAAATAAAGCAGTATTTTATTCAGTGACGTAAACGGCAATATTGCACACTGTTCAAAAACCGGAACGATGTTGCTCTGTTAACTCTTATAGTGCTTCTAGTCACTGCTACACTAACTGGAAATTTTAAAAAGAAGAGATTTCTATTATGGCTCATTTTCACTTGGTAAAACACATAACACAACTGCAGGTTAGCAAGTCAATGTTGGTGGAATATGGATTATCAAAGAACATTAACCCCACCATTGCAGCCTTTCTACCCATTTGAACAAATGTCAAAATTAAGATTATAATTATTCTTAATGATGTAGGGACCCTCACTTTAGCTTGTCATTTGTAATCATTTGGAAATTGTGCTGAAAAAATAACATTTGCAATAAGGATTTAAGAGGCTGAATGTGAGTTTTGGAATTGTTTCAAGCAAGGAAATATTGACAAAATTGGGAACATTTGATAATAGTCACAGTAGTAGTTTTTTGCCAGCTTTAAAAATCAATTGAAAATAACAGGCAACCCACTGTTGCTAATAAAAGTAAATATTTATGACTGATTTGACTGTGCTTCAATACCAGTCAATCACTTTCTAAAGGATCTTTGCAATTCATTAACCTCTTTTTACTGGTCTTGTCCCTGTTGGTATTAGCCATTAAAAAAGAATAAGGGAGGGGGTTTTGATTTTTCTGTTCTCATCATTCACAGCTTATTTGTTCTTTCCCTTCATTCCCATACATCGCCACTAAATTGATTGTCTGTTTAGTCATATGAATGATAAAGTAGCAGTGCCAGCAATATTGAAAGCCTCCATTAATTTCTGAGGAAGGTGAGTTCCTCTGCTTCAACCACAACCTACAACAAAGATACTTCTCATACTGTCTTCCATCACTAGTAATTCTTCTTGCGATAGAGTCCACATAACTGTGCGACTTCCCTTTTAAACTTCTCCCTGGGTGAACTTTAAGAAAACAAATATTTATTAATATAATCTCAAAATTGTCTGTTTTTCCATGCTTTCAGACTGGTCACACTCTTCATGCACAAAAAAAAAAAAAAAAAAAAAAAACAGCCAAAAGTTTTTATTTAAATGACATTGAAAACAATGCTCAATATGTTTTTTTATAATATGTTACAAAATTTCACTCATTCAGTAATCAGCCCACTCAAAGGTAAACTTTTCATGCAGTGAGATACATCATCTTTTATTAAAAGAGCTTTGTAGAGCGCTTCTATAACACACTTTTAGATTTCTCAGACCTGTGTTTAAAAATAAAAGCACTACACCTTACTGGTGTTTCTTTTTTACTTCTTAAAATATTCATAAAATCATAACCATCTAAAATTATCTACAGCAACTGTGTTTCCTTACAGAGGTAGTCTGTGATGTATTACAGTGGTACTTTAAGTTGCTTTAATTGCCGTTGTAAGTACATATTTTGTCACTGAATAACAGACTGAACAGACGTGTAAAACCTGCATAACTTACCAATGTGTGTAAGTTAAAGCCACCTCTAGGCAGCCTTAAATTATAATCCTCTATGGAGATGGAATTTTTTTAACTCTTTCAATGATACATGTGTTTTATTTCCCCCATATTCTCATGTTTATAATAAGAGGTAACATTTATTGAGCTATAAAGGCTTGCTGTGTAGTAGGTACTGTGTTTTTAAAAGAAAGAAATTTTAACATAAATTGTCTTATTGAATCATCTCATTGGCTGTATGGGGGAAGTCCTATTATAATTGCAGTCTCTCAAATGAGGAAACTGAGGCTGCAAGAGGTTAAATAATTTTCCAAGATCTCACTTATGTTAAGCAGTAAAAACTGCATTTGCACAACAGTCTGAAGCCAGAGTTCATGTTCTCAATGCATTACCTCACCTCTGTTGGCTCATCCAGCATAGTCTACCTTGTGAGAAATACTTGTAAATTGGCCTGTTCCTCACCGCAGATGATAACACCCCTCAAGGGCCAAGGCATCATATTCCCCTCCTTTGAACCCCAATTATGCCTTAGCTTGACACTTTGCACATAGTGGGTGTCTTTTAACTGCCAGAGCATATGTACTACACAGGGACAAATTCTAACAATTTAGATTTCTTCAGTTTCTTCCTTTGTAATGGCTCCAGGCACTATCCAAAAAAAGAGCGATACAGAGGCTAGTTTCAAACACAACCCCCCACATACACACACACAAACACAAAGACAGCACAGGAGGGAAGTGATGAGTGTAGCACAGACAACAATAAAGAAATACCAGCAATTTGAAACCCTGTCCCTGAATCCTACCACTGTTGCCTTCATATTGAGAGTTGCAAGGGTGGCCTACTGTACAAGTTCTGAGCTAAAGGTACCAATGTCTCTTCATAAAAAGTAAAAACTCTAAGATACTTTTTCATCTACACTGGTGTCTTGGCCTACCATTCAGACCCGATTCTAAGAGCCTCATCATCAGCCTTTCTATGAAGGGTCAGCCTGTTGAAATGAGTTAGAAATGGGACCATGTCCGGTTTTTCTAATTGCAGGTGGTAGACTTCGGTTCTTGGGAGTCCCAGGTTAGGAAAACTCTTTTCACGGATCGATATTAAAATTCCCCTTAGTACAGAAGACTAAACTTCTGTTGTTCTCAACAAAGGATGCACATAGGACCTTGTCTTTTTGTGCTTCCAGTAGAGTTGCAAGTTCTCACGTGTAGCAGCTTATCCACCGTTTTGGACCTAGCATAGGATCCATACACATTATAAGATACTGGAGAAAAAGATGACCACACGGAGAATAACATGAATATCAGTAACACAAGCATATCCCACTAATGGGAGCAATGGAAAGAGTGGAGATTCTTTCTTCACAGATAATTGATCTACAGTTCATGGCTTTTGACAGGCTTTCTTTTTTTTCAAATATTATTTGTTCCATAACAAAGAAATATTACTTCCTTAGAGATAGATTTTGAAAATGGGTACTGAATTTCTCAAAGGATGAAAATGATGGAGGGAGGCACAGCAAGAAGAAAAATGTTCTGCCCTTGAAGTTTCATCTTTTAAACCATGGTGCTTGGAAAAGAGAAGAGTGCACTAAGAGGAATACAACAAAGGCAACAGATCTGAGAGTTCTGGTTCTGAATTAGGGACCATAATAATAACCAATTGCTTATATGCCATTTTCTTTTTTTAGAAAAAGAGTATCAAAAATGACTATAAAATAATCATTAAATTATAAAGAATCATATACACTGCTGATAAATTTAATATTTCCTATATAGTTAAATTGCTATTTCTCATTAATAATGTGTTTTTAATTATTTATAGAAAATATTTTAATATTTATTTTAAGAAAATTAAGATTCGACACCTAAAGGAAGGTGTAACAAGCTTACAAAAGCTGTACCTACTAATATTTTATTGGGAAATATATTCATAGCTGCATCATTTATCTAAAAGAGTAACAATTTTTTCCAAACTAGAAATCTATCATAACTCTCTATTTGATAAAGTTCACAAAGTGAAGTTGAGAAGAGTAATTCAGCAGGTAGCAAAATCTTTGCATGAGGGACAAAGACAAAAAAGCCCAAAGCCATGTGCAAATATATTGGTGATAAAATATTTCATTAATGTTGCCTATTCATACGACTTCCTATGTTAACGGCTATACAGAAAAGCTGGAGTTCCTTGGCAAGTTCGAACACTCTGAGAACAGTTCTGCATCACGTAGGATTACAAAAATTGTTGAGGTCATGGTAACAGCTGCCTTGAGCAAGATTTCTAACACTTCAGGGTTCCTAGGCCAGATGCCTCTGCCTTCTTGTCTATTCATCCTTGCATGCTGACCCCAAGAACACTGTCCATATGCTTCTCCCAAGAAGCAAATAACCTTGATTTTCACACGAGTCCACTTACACTTACCTTCATGCTCTACAGTATTTGAATCACTAAAGTCTCATTAATGTTGGCTTGCAAACTGATTATGTACTTAGCCTTTCTTTTTAGATGCTTTTCCCTTTAAATGGATGTCAATTATTTTCATAGCTTAAAATTGTTTTCAAAATAGTAGCAAATTACTCTTATATTCCAAAAGCTTTCTGTTAAGAAGTTTAAACAATGAATGATAGGTGATAATTTATATATTCAGAGATATTTAAATTATTTTAAAACACACTTGCATTGACACTTGAATATCTGATAATTATAGGTGGTACCAAATTGCCATGTTTCTGACCTACATGGGAAACCAATTAATAATTATTCTTCCAACAACAGCAACTCTGAGGTCTTATATTGAAATCACCAAGAGGATTTAAAAGCATATCCTTCCGGAAGTCATCTATCCTCTTTAGATCTTAGTATTCTGCTCTGGAAATGAAAAGGTTGAATGATTTGATCTCTAAATCCCTAACAATCTCAACCATTTTGACATAAGTTTCCAGGGAGAGGGAAGGAAGACGACTTGAGCTACCAAGTGGGCAGGTAAAAAGGGAAGATTGGAAAGGTCACGGCTGACAAAATTCATATTTGGTGCTAAGACTTGGCCTGGTAAGCAGTGCTGAGAACTGGTAAATGTTCTGAGCTTATCTTCGAGATTAGGAGACAGAGTCAATCAAAAGGATTAATTTTTGTAAGTCTGAAGGCCCCTAAAGAGAGGCAGGAAATTCAACCCACTGATCTTGAGACTCCCTGTTGCCCTGTGATGGTATCTGTCTCAGATGAGGGGCCAACTCCGACCTTTTGTGGGGGAATCTTCCCTGCATGCTTCTCTCCTATATCCAGACCTTTGAATTTCAGGAGAAAAGGGCCTCTGGCCTTAAACGGGCCACCTTGAGAGTCCAGTCACAAATTTCTGCAGCACACAGCAACTTCTCACACAAGGAGTAAGCCCCTCGATTATGCCTCTTTATACATGGCAAAGGCAAACTTGGTTTGAAATTTTTACAAAAAAGTAAATGGAATCTTACTTTTTCTTAATCCCTCTTATCCCTTTCAGCTCATAATACAGAAGTAAATAACTTGGGGTTTGTGAAATTCACTCAGGAAGTAATAGAAATACAATAACTCATCAATCCATTCATAGATACATTGGAGAAATATGTATGACCTTTGATCCCTGGGAAGATTTTTGTCAAAGGCAAGGTCACCTAGAATTTTTCTCTTAAATGTGTTTTATAAAGGCAATCTTGTTCTCCCACCCCTCCCCTTAACCCACCAGAGACTTTGCTATTTGGATCATCTTTCTCAAGTGTTTATCTCTTCCTTCGAGTTCCTAGAGAGGAAAATGTAGACACTGTGATAAAGATTCATGTTCAAGAGATTACTTCTTTAACAGGCTTTGATGGGTTCTAGATTAATTTCAAAGTTTTTTTTCACATTCTCTGTTACTGGGAATAATTATTGATATTATTTAAATGTTAAAGTTGGAAACATTCTAAAGCATCATAAATTGTAACCCTCAATTTCACATAAAGAGACTGAAACTCAGAGAAGTTAACTGACATCCAAGGTTGTTAATCACAAATGACTTATCTGTTGACTCCCAGTCTAGTGCTATTTCAATACAATAAAACGTCCACTTCAGATAAAATCATGGATTGCCAAAGCTAATTTTGCAGATGAACTATAACATGCTCCTCTCTCCAGTAAGGAAGCTAAGGATTCGCTAATGCCCAGTTTCCTTAGGAGCCCTCGTTCTCTTCCCCAGGCAAGACCCATCTAACTGAATGAGCAGATAAAGACCTTGAGTAGAAGAGGACATATGAACTCAAGATGACCAAAGGAGATTTGCCTCATAATCTATTTAGGCCTAACATTCCAGAAATGCATCTCCCTTCAGAGTACCTTCACTTTTAAAAGGGATATTAATTGTTGGAATTCAGACACAATATGGACCAATGAGGTAAAGATCTTTGAGATAAGTGATGCCTTACGGTCTTCAAACCAGTTTATGTAAACCAGAACTTGCTCCATCTCTGTGTAAGGCCTCCCTGTGCACAACCACAACCACTTTCCCAACCTTGAGTGATGACAAAAAAAAAAATGTCAGTATTGTCAGTGCTAATACGTGAATCATGACTGCCTGCAAGTAAATGGCTAAAGACAATACAGAATTCTTATTAGGCCATAGTCAATGCTTCCAAAGTGGAAAAATGGTCTGTAATATACAAGTGATTGTTATTCATACTATGAGTTCAGTTTTCTCATTTTTGCTTTTGTGGCTAGTGTTACTTTCCTTCATTTGTTGAGGCAAGAAATATACATTTATTATCCATACTTCATTCAGTTCAGTGGTAGGTCCTGGAATGCAACTTTGAATGAGACAGACATGATTCCTGACATATTTGTTATTACAGAAAGAGGTATTTCAGGGTGATGAGATAGCATATTACAGGAGGATACAACTACTAAAGATTCAAAGAAGACCTCTCTGAAGAAGTAAAATTTAAAGTGAAACTTAGAAAGAATTCATCAGAGTTAGCAAGTTGCCAAACCGGAGGAAAAGTGTCCTTAGGAAATGGAACAGCACATGCAAGAGACTAGAGGCAAAAGGAAACATGGCATGTTAAAGGAACAAAAACAGATCAGTACGATTGAAATAGCTGTAGTGTTAGCTGCCTGCATGTCTTCTTTTGAAAAGTGTCTGTTCACATCCTTTGCCCACTTTCAAATGGGATTGTTGTTTTTTTCTTGTACATTTATTCAAGTTCCTCGGAGATGTTGGATATTAGACCTTTGTTGGATGCATAGTTGGCAAAAATTTTTTCCCATTCTATAGGTTCTCTCTTTACTCTGTTGATAGTTTCTTTTGCTTACAGAAGCTCATTAGTTTAATTAGATCCCATTTGTCCATTTTTGCTTTTGTTGCAATTGCTTTTGGTGTTTTTGTCATGAAACCTTTGCCCATGTCTGTGTCCTGAATGGTATTAACTACATTGTCTTCCAGGGTTTTTATGGTTTGGGGTTTTACATTTAATTCATCTTGAGTTAATTTTTGCATATGGTATAAGGAAGGCATCCAGTTTCAATCTTCTCATATGGCTAGCCAGTTATCCCAGCACCATTTATTGAATACAAAATTGCCTGTTTTGGTCAGATTTGTTGAAGATCAGATAGTTGTAGGTGTGTGATCTTATTTCTGGGTTCTCTATTCTGTTCCATTGGTCTATGTGTCTGTTTTTGTACCAGTACAACGCAGCCAACAATCATATGAAAAAAAAAGCTCAACATCACTGATTAGAGAAATGCAAATCAAAACCACAATGCAATACCATCTAACACCAGTCAGAATGGCTATTACTAAAAAGTCAAAACATAATAGATGGTGGCGAAGTTATGGAGGAAAAGGAATGCTTATACACTGTTAGTGGCAGTGTAAATTACTTCAGCCATTGTGGAAGGCAGTGTGGCAATTCCTCAAAGACCTAAAGACAGAAATACCATATGACCCAGCAATCCCATTACTGGGTATATACCCAAAGAAATATAAATTATTCTACCATAAGGACACATGCATGCATATGTTCATTTCAGCACTATTCACAATAGCAAAGATGTGGAATCAACCTAAATGCCCATCAGTGATAGGCTGGATAAAGAAAATGTGCTACAGATACACCATGGAATACTATGCAATCCTAAAATAAAATGAGATCATGTCCTTTGCAAGGACATGGATGGAGCTGGAGGCCATTGTCCTTAGCAAACTAATGCAGGAACAGAAAACCAAATACCTCATGTCCTCACTTATAAGTGAGAGCTCAATGAGGAGAACACATGGATACATAGAGGGGAACAACACACATTGAGACCTCTTGGAGGGTGGGAGAAGGAAGAAGATCAGGAAAAATAACTCATGCATACTAGGTTTAATACGTGGATAATGAAATAAACTGTACAACAAACCCCCATGACACAAGTTTACCTATGTAACAAACCTACACATGTACCCCCAAACTTAAAAGTTAAAAGAAACAGTAAGAATGACAATGAAAATACCCATGAATTATAACTACCTAGGGGAAATATTTCTAAAGAAGAAAGGAATCCCATTGTACAATTGGAATCAACTCTGTTGATTTTGCTTACATGAAGTTTCTAAAGGGCTTCATGGGCCAGGGTACAAATGCCGGTGGTCCCTGTGGGCATAGGTGAGTGCTTTGATGTAGCAGGGTGCAGCTCATCCCCACTTCAGCTGATACCTCCTACGGGGGGAGCTTGCACTGGCTCAACATTTTCTAGCCCACTGGGCAAGCTTCCACCTCTTTTCTTGCAGTGGGGTCTGCTCCTCTGATCCTCTAAGGTGAATCTTCTGCGAATTGGATCAAATCTGGCCACTTTGCCCAGACTACAGGTACCCAGAGGCACAAACCACATCTGTGCCACATGAAGCAGTTAGTTTGTGGGTGGTTCTACTTCTCTTCCTTCTGCCTGTCAGTTCTTTCCACCTCTCTTTTCCTCCTGCCCAAGAAGTCACAGAGACCAAATTAGCAGAACTCTAAATAAAGACCAGGATGCCAATTTTTGTTTCTTGCGAGCACTCCAATTTCTACAAGTAATTACATGGAAGGTCCCTCACTTAACTTGCATGAAGAATATTTCTCTTCCCTCTCCTATGGGGAAAGAGAAAACAAAAAAATTCCCAAGTATCTCTCTTCCCCAGATGAGATGAATGCCTTTCCACAGATTTCACCTGTCTCCTTGTTCCTGTGTGCTCACTTCTC
Source organism: Theropithecus gelada (assembly GCF_003255815.1). Taxonomy (NCBI): domain Eukaryota; kingdom Metazoa; phylum Chordata; class Mammalia; order Primates; family Cercopithecidae; genus Theropithecus; species Theropithecus gelada. Next base: position 272,652 of record NW_020257631.1, read on the forward strand.
TATCTTCCTGCTTCCCCTAGCCTTTTGCTTATAAAGTAGGAAAGCAGATGAGGAGTTACGCATACGCAATCCACAGAAGAGAAAGAAAACTCATCGCAGAAATACATTTCCCATTGGTCTATTACCGAAAGATGAATTTATCAAATATGTGCTCTTAAATCCTGAAACTCTGCAGGAGGCAGCGCATGACAATAGGCTGCCCCTTTAAGACCTCTTGCCTCAGGGACCACAGAGATCCATGCCCAGCCATTTTAAAGTAATCTTGATTCCCGAAGATGTTGACCCCTAGAATTAGTTTCCTTTTTAACTTCCCTTTTTCTGGCCCCTCATTTGCCTCTGATGTTTCCTGACTTTGATCTGTCTTCAGGATTCCAATTCTAGTATCCATACCATTAGGCTCCTGGTGTCTTCTGTCCTGACACCCTGTAATTGAATTTGGCTTAACCCTCCAACTTCCCTCCTGCCTCTCAGGCTTCATGTTGATCTTTTTCCCTGGCACTGGCCCCCAAAATATCTCTGATTTATGTCTTCATAATTAGTTACATTATAAAACAATATATATATTATAAAGTTTAATAACAAAAATAATCTCAATTTTATAAACATTAAGTAATTGAAAACATTAACAGGAAACAGTACAAAAATACTAATTAAAAATAATTTTAAAAATTAAAAAAGGCATAAATATTTAATATTTAGAAGTTTGTACTCCTACAATGAAATTTTAAGTACACAAAGCATTCATTGCCCTATCCGAAAGTCTTGAACCTTGTCCCATGACAAATATCCCCGATGTAAAAAACTTCTTTCATCTTGCATTGACTTGCTAAGACTGCACCCAAAAGTACATTCAAGCGAGGTGTTGGGGTACATGTTACTTCATACAAACTATTCTTTTTTTTAATGGTGAAACTATTCTGTTTGCTTGATCTGATTTTGGTTTTGCCACTGAAAGTGATATTGCTTTTGCTAATTTAGATTTTAGATTGATTTTTTTACTTCTTGCATGAGTATTGAATTCAATTCTTTTCTTTATATTTTTTTCTGTTAAAGCACTTACAAAGAACTGTAGCCTCCAGTAAATAATCAAATACTGGAAAACTCCAGTGAACATTACTGTTTAGGATTCAAATAAGGTAATATTTGGATCTCCTAGTAAAGTTAGCAGCACTCAACAGAATCACATTTCAAAAATTCCAATTTAAAGGATTGTTTTTCTTCCACAACTGGCTATTTCTTGGAACACTACTCATAGGATTTGTATGAAATATACTATGAGCATGAACTTATTTGTTTTATTTACAAGAATGGCTCAGTGTTAGCAACAGACAGGGGCGTGCACACACACACACAAATACACACACTTACAACCAGACAAAAACTATAAGCAAGACTGGCTGCAAGATGGTGAGCACTTCTCTCCTCTTTGCTCCTGTTCCAGTTTCCAGAAATGTTGACTTTAACCTTTGATTCTCCTGCCCATGTTTGTTGCTCTTCCTTTTGACTTAACAGCAATGGATTCCTTCAAACCAGTAACAACTTGATTGTTAAGCTTTCATTCCCACAGAATTATAATGCCTCTTCCTATTTTCCAGAATTTTCAATAGATTTTTTTTTTTTTTTTTTTGCAGAATTCCGGGTTCAGAAAACATAAATTTCCTGAGAAATGTCAAGAAGGAATTCCTGCACAAAAACATTAAGTGTCATTGTAGCACAACACATAGTCAATGCATGGTTTCCCAGTAAGTAGAATTTGCTAAGCAGATATAATGTCTTTTACATATATATACACACACATATAGACATATACATATATACACATATGTATCTGAAAAAATCCAATTTCAGACGTGAAAATATATGCCTCCTAAACTATTTCATGTCATTGGACATGTAGAAACCACTCAAATTTGTAGCACACACTGGGGCACATGGAGGAGGTGAACCTGTGGCTTCTGCCACTCCAAGCCCTGAGAGCAGAGGAAATCAAAACATGAGCAGAGCAGTCAGCTACTTCTGCAGTCAGCTACTTCTGCAGTCTGATGAGGGTGTCTTCCCATGGGGGATGAGACATGACACTGATAGGTTGAAATGAGCAAAATAAGCTAGGTAGGCCTCAAACAGAACCGAGCTTGGGTCCCTAAGAAAAGGTTCCACCAGATGGGAAGGGGAAAGAGCAATAATTTCACAGGGAGTGATCCTGATGAAATTGTTGACCTGATGAAATGAAAACCTAAATTGTCCATCTACTTACTCATCAAAATGCATGTTAAAAAGACATAATGAATTGCAGTGTTTTTATTTCCTTTTTGTTTTGTGGGGTTGGGAAGGTGGGATTATATATAAACTTATGTTGTTGTTAATAGTTTACAATGTTGGCATACTATATGTGGATACTCAACTGGCCAGTAGATATTGGTCAGACTTAGTTACTAAACGGGACAATTGAGAAATAAATCAATTGCCTGGATCCTGGGGTTATAGAGAGACATCTGCAGATGTCTGTGAATGAAGGGAAAGAGCTGAATCATGGATTCTTTGCTCTTGTCTCTCTATTCTAATTCTCAAGCATGTTCAAGTCCAAACTGACGTCACTATATTCCTGGGAACCTGAAACTTGGAGGACACTTCCCTTGAGATAATCGCAGACTTCTGTTTGCTGATGAACTGGCTTAACCAACTAGTCAAGTCAGCTTTTGGGCAGTATACACAGTCATTTCATATCCCAAGGTATGCTTTCTGGAATTAATGTCCCAGGAGCTCATAAAAATTCCTTGAGAGGTGACCTACTAACAGGGAAACCTAACTATTTAGCACCAACTTACACTCATAAAAAAAACCATAAGAAAGCTGATATTTCACCAAGTAGTGATTCTCAGCTCTGGCTGTAAATAAGAATTTCTGGAGAGTTTTAATACTAATATCAAGTCCCATATCCCCCACCTCTCAGTTATTCTGATTTAATTAGTGTAGGCGAGATCAGGGCATCACTATTATTTTAGAGCACTCTAAGTGATTCTATCATAGAACCAGGAGTAAGAACTGTCATGCTAAGACATAGGGCCTTTAAAAAGAAAAAAGATGCTGGCTTTTCCTATTTCCTAAGTAGCTACATTTATAACAAGAGCATTCAAGTTTTTGTTTGGTTCACATCAATATGTTTGATAGAAGTACTGATGTGCATGTCTAATACATCTAACATACTGGCCATCATTGCTTAGTTTAGGCTGTTTTAAATATGCTAAGAACACTTACATTTGCCTGTGGTTAGGCAAAATCATCAAACACAAGGCCTATTTTATATTATTAATACAGTACATTATTGAATAATATCTCATAATTTCTTGAATACTTTACCACAAATGAAAGACAGAATGGTGTATGGGTATTGGAAGTACAGAAGTATGGTTTCTACTGAATGTGTATCACTTGTGCACTATCATGAAGTTAAAAATCATAAGTCAAGCCATCTTAAGTTGGGAACACTCTGTACTTATGACTTTTGCGCCTACCTATGGATAGAAGAAAAGTCTGAGGTTTGCTGGTATGAAGCAGAGGGACACTGCAAATTTTAATGTGGATAGAAAAGCTTTAGGAAAAGAATGTATAAAAGTTTTGGGTTTTTTTTTTTTTTTTTCGTTTTGTTGTTGTTGTTATTTTGAGACAGTGTCTTGCTCTGTAGCCCAGGCTAGAGTGCAGTGGCATGAGCTCAACTTACTGCAAGCTCCACCTCCCAGGTTCAAGCGATTCTTCCACTTCAGCTTCCCGAGTAGCTGGGACTACAGGCATGCACCACCATGCCTGGCTAATTTTTTGTATTTTTAGCAGAGACGAGGTTTCACCATGTTGACCAGGCTTGTCTTTTTATCATTATTATTATTATTACACTTTAAGTTCTAGGGTACATGTGCACAATGTGCAGGTTTGTTACATATGTATACATGTACCATGTTGGTGTGCTGCACCCATTAACTCCTCATTTACATTAGGTATATCTCCTAATGCTATCCCTCCCCTCTCCTCCCACCCCACGACAGGCCCCCATGTGTGATGTTCCCCTTCCTATGTCGAAGTGTTCTCATTGTTCAATTCCCACCTATTAGTGAGAACACATGATGTTTGGTTTTTTGTCCTTGCGATAGTTTGCTGAGAATGATGGTTTCCAGCTTCATCCATGTCCCTACAAAGGACATGAACTCATCCTTTTTAATGGCTGCACAGTATTCCATGGTGTACATGTGCCACATTTTCTTAATCCAGTCTATCATTGATGGGCATTTGGGTTGGTTCCAAGTCTTTGCTATTGTGAATAGTGCCACAATAAACATACATGTGCATGTGTCTTTATAGCAGAATGATTGATAATCCTTTGGGTATATATCCAGTAATGGGATGGCTGGATCAAATGGTATTTCTACTTCTCGATACTTGAGGAATCGCCACACTGTCTTCTACAATGGTTGAACTAGTTTACAGTCCCACCAACCGTGTAAAAGTGTTCCTATTTCTCCACATCCTCTCCAGTACCTGTTGTTTCCTGACTTTTTAATGATCGCCATTCTAACTGGTGTGAGATGGTATCTCATTGTGATTTTGATTTGCATTTCTCTGATGGTGAGTGATGATGAGCATTTTTTCATGTGCCTGTTGGCTGCAAAAATGTCTTCTTTTGAGAAGTGTCTGTTCATACCCTTTGCCCACTTTTTGATGGGGTTGTTTTTTTCTTGTAAATTTGTTTGAGTTCTTTGTAGATTCTGGATATTAGCCCTTTGTCAGACGAGTAGATAGCAAAAATTTCCTCCCATTCTGTAGGTTGCCTGTTCACTCTGATGGTAGTTTCTTTTGCTATGAAGAGCTCTTTAATTTAATTAGATCCCATTTGTCAATTTTGGCTTTTGTTGCCATTGCTTTTGGTGTTTTAGACATGAAGTTCTTCCCCATGCCTATGTGCTGAGTGGTATTGCCTACGTTTTCTTCCAGGGTTTTTATGGTTTTAGGTCTAACTTTTAAGTCTTTAATCCATCTTGAATTAATTTTTGCATAAAGTGTAAGGAAGGAATCCAGTTTCAGCTTTCTACATATGGCTAGCCAGTTTTTCCAGCACCATTTATTAAATAGGGAATCCTTTCCCCATTTCTTGTTTTTGTCAGGTTTGTCAAAGATCAGATGGTTGTAAATGTGTGGTATTATTTCTGAGGGCTCTGTTCTGTTCCATTGGTCTATATCTCTGTTTTGGTACCAGTACCATGCTGTTTTGGTTACTATAGCCTTGTAGTATAATTTGAAGTCAGGTAGCATGATGCCTCCAGCTTTATTCTTTTGACTTAGGATTGTCTTGGCAATGTGGGCTCTTTTTTGGTTCCCTATGAACTTTAAAGTAGTTTATTCCAGTTCTGTGAAGAAAGTCAATGGTAGCTTGATGGGCATGGCATTGAATCTATAAATTACCTTGGACTGTATGGCCATTTTCATGATATTGATTCTTCCTATCCATGAGCATGGAATGTTCTTCCATTTGTTTGTGTCCTCTTTTATTTCGTTGAGCAGTGGTTTGTAGTTCTCCTTGAAGAGGTCCTTTGCATCCCTTGTAAGTTGGATTCCTAGGTATTTTATTCTCTTTGAAGCAATTGTGAATGGGAGTTCACTCAGGATTCGATTCTCTGTTTGTCTATTATTGGTGTATAAGAATGCTTGTGATTTTTGTACATTGGTTTTGTATCCTGAGACTTTGCTGAAGTTGCTTATCAGTTTAAGGAGATTTTGGGCTGAGACGATGGGGTTTTCCAAATATACATTCATGTCATCTGCAAACAGGGACAATTTGACTTCCTCTTTTCCTAATTGAATACCCTTTATTTCTTTCCCCTGCCTGATTGCACTGGCCAGAACGTCCAACACTAGGTTGAACAGGAGTAGTGAGAGAGGGCATCCCTGTCTTGTGCCAGTTTTCAAAGGGAATCTTCCAGTTTTTGCCCATTCAGTATGATATTGGCTGTGGGTTTGTCATAAATAGCTCTTATTATTTTGAGATACATCCCATCAATACTGAATTTATTGAGAGTTTTTAGCATGAAGGGCTGTTGAATTTTGTCAAAGGCCTTTTCCGCATCTATTGAGATAATCATGTGGTTTTTGTCTTTGGTTCTGTTTATATGATGGATTACATTGATTGATTTGCATATGTTGAATCAGCCTTGCCTCCCAGGGATGAAGCCCACTTGATCATGGTGGATAAGCTTTTTGATGTGCTGCTGGATTCGGTTTACCACTATTTTATTAAGGATTTTTGCATTGATGTTCATCAGGGATATCGGTCTAAAATTCTCCTCTTTTGTTGTGTCTCTGCCAGGGTTTGGAATCAGGATGATGCTGGCCTTATAAAATCAGTTAGGGAGGATTCCTTCTTTTTCTATTGATTGGAATAGTTTCAGAGGGAAGGGTACCAGCTCCTCCTTGTACCTCTGGTAGAATTTGGCTGTGAATCCATCTAGTCCTGGACTTTTTTTGGTTGGTAGTCTATTAATTATTGCCTCAATTTCAGAGCCTGCTATTGGTCTATTCAGCGATTCAACTTCTTCCTAGTTTAGTCTTGGGAGGGTGTCCAGGAATTTATCCATTTCTTCTAGATTTTCTACTTCATTTGCATAGAGGTGTTTATAGTATTCTTTGATGGTAGTTTGTATTTCTGTGGGATCAGTGGTGACAACCCCTTTATCATTTTTTATGGTGTCTATTTGATTCTTCTCTCTTTTCTTCTTTATTAGTCTTGCTAGTGGTCTATCAATTTTGTTGATCTTTTCAAAAACCAGCTCCTGGATTCATTGATTTTTTGGGGAGTTTTTGTCTCTATCTCCTTCAGTTCTGCTCTAATCTTAGTTATTTCTTGCCTTCTGGTTGCTTTTGAATGTGTTTGCGCTTGCTTCTCTAGTTTTTTAATTGTGATGTTAGGGTGTCAATTTTAGATCTTTCCAGCTTTCTCTTGTGGGCATTTAGTGCTATAGCATTGATAGTCTTTACAATTTGGCATGTCTTTGCAGTGACTGGTACCGGTTGTTCCTTTCCATGTTTAGTGCTTCCTTCAGGAGCTCTTGTAGGGCAGGCCTAGTGGTGACAAAATCTCTCAGCATTTCCTTGTCTGTAAGGGATTTTATTTCTCCTTCACTTATGAAGCTTAGTTTTGCTGGATATGAAATTCTGGGTTGAAAATTCTTTTCTTTAAGAATGTTGAATATTGGCCACCCCTCTCTTCTGGCTTGTAGAGTTTCTGCCAAGAGATCTGCTGTTAGTCTGATGGGCTTCCTTTTGTGGGTAACCTGACCTTTCTCTCTGGCTGCCCTTAACATTTTTTCCTTCATTTCAACTTTGGTGAATCTGACAATTATGTGTCTTGGAGTTGCTCTTCTCAAGGAGTGTCTTTGTGGTATTCTCTGTATTTCCTGAATTTGAATGTTGGCCTGCCTTGCTAGGTTGGGGAAGTTCTCCTGGATAATATCCTGCAGAGTGTTTTCCAACTTGGTTCCATTCTCCCCGTCACTTTCAGGTACACCAATCAGATGTAGATTTGGTCTTTTCATATAGTCCCATATTTCTTGGAGACTTTGTTCGTTTCTTTTTGCTTTTTTTTCTCTAAACTTCTCTTCTCACTTCATTTCATTCATTTGATCTTCAATCACCGATACCCTATCTTCCACTTGATCAAATTGGCTACTGAAGCTTGTGCATTCGTCACATAGTTCTCGTGCCATGGTTTTCAGCTCATTCAGGTCATTTAAGGACTTCTCTACACTGGTTACTCTAGTTAGCCATTCGTCTAATCTTTTTTCAAGGTTTTTAGCTTCTTTGCAATGGGTTCAAACTTCCTTTATCTCAGAGAAGTTTGATTGTCTGAAGCCTTCATCTCTCAACTTGTCAAATTCATTCTCTGTCCAGCTTTTTTCCATTGCTGCTGAGGAGCTGCATTCCTTTGCAGGGGTAGAGGTGCTCTGATTTTTAGAATTTTCAGCTTTTCTACTCTGTTTTTTCCCCATCTTTGTGGTTTTATCTGCCTTTGGTCTTTGATGATGGTGACGTACAGATGGGGTTTTGGTGTGGCTGTCCTTTCTGTTTATTAGTTTTTCTTCTAACAGTCAGGACCCTCAGCTGCAGGTCTGTTGGAGTTTGCTGGAGGTCCACTCCAGACCCTGTTTGCCTGGGTATCAGCAGCGGAGGCTGCAGAACAGAGAATATTGATGAACAGCAAATGTTGTTGCCTGATCGTTCCTCTGGAAGCTTTGCCTCAGAGGGGTACCCGGCCATGTGAGGTGTCAGTCTGCCCCTACTGGGGGGGTGCCTCCCTGTTAGCCTACTCGGGGATCAGGGACCCACTTGAGGAGGCAGTTTGTCCATTCTCAGATTTCATACTCTGTGCTGGGAGAACCACTACTCTCTTCAAAGCTGTCAGACAGGGACATTTAAGTCTGCAGAGGTTTCTGCTGCCTCTTGTTCAGCTATGCTCTGTCCCCAGAGGTGGAGTCTACAGAGGCAGGCAGACCTCCTTGAGCTGCGGTGGGCTCCACCCAGTTTGAGCTTCCCGGCCACTTTGTTTACCTACTCAAGCCTCAGCAGTGGCGGACAGCCCTCTCCCAGCCTCGCTGCCACCTTGCAGTTCAATCTCAGACTGCTGTGCTAGCAGGGAGCAAGGCTCCATGGGCATGGGACCCACCAAGCCAGGCATGGGATATAATCTCCTGGTGTGCCATTTGCTAAGATCGTTGGAAAAGTGCAGTATTAGGGTGGGAATGACCTGATTTTCCAGGTGCCGTCTGTCACAGCTTCCCTTGGCCAGGAAAGGGAATTCCCTGACCCCTTGCGCTTTCCGGGTGAGTCGATGCCTCACCCTGCTTCGGCTTATGCTCGGTGGGTTGCACCCACTGTCCTGCACCCACTGTCTGACAAGCCCCAGTAAGATGAACCCCGTACCTCAGTTGGAAATGCAGAAATCACCTGCCTTCTGCATTGCTCACGCTGGGAGCTGTAGACTGGAGCACTTCCTATTTGGCCCATCTTGGAACCACCCCGCAGTCTTGTCTTGAACTCCTGGCCTCAAGTGAACCACCCACCTCAGCCTTCCAAAGTGCTGGGATTATAGGCATGAGCTGCTGCACCCAGCCAAGAATGTGCAAAAGTTCTGAAATAACACCATAGGTCTAAGGAATAAGGGACATAATTTCATACCAGAAGTAGGCTAGTAGTACCCCCAATGTATTTCTGGCTTTATACATTCCTTAGGGAAAAAAAACTTTATAGAAGTATTTAAATAGAATTAAGGTTTATACAAATGATTTTTTAAGAGAGAGAGTCCCCAGGACCTAAACATTCGTTCTGTGGAGATAGGGTCAACACACAGATATTTATTTAGCAACATGGCCTGCAGAAGTAGGAGGAGGTGACCAGGTGTGATGGATTATGCCTATAATTCCAGCATTTTGGGAGGCTGAGGCAGGAGGATTACTTGAGCCCAGGAGTTTGAGACCAGCCTGGACAACATAGCAAGATATCATATCTCTATATATAATATATATATATCGATAATATATATGTATACATATCTATATAGAGATATATAGATATATATATTATCCACATATATATATTATCAAGGAATGGTGGCATGCACCTATAGTCTCAGTTACTGGGGAGGCTGAGATGGGAGGATTAGTTGAGCCCAGGAGTTCAAGACCACTGTGATCACACCACTGCATTCCAGCCTGGATGACAGAGCAAGATCCTGTCTTTAAATAGGAAAAAAAAAAAAAGAAAAAAGAAAAAGAAAAAAGAAAGAAAGAAGGAGGAGTTCAGATGTACAAAAATTTAGTATTCAGTGTGAAAACAGTGTGGATTTGATCCTGTGAAATAACTCAAAGAGAATCTACAAGGATGGTGAGGACAGAAGCAAGCAGACAGTCCAGGTCCTTGGGTTTAGTGGAGTCTGGTAGGGAGGCACATACTGAGGAGGATCAAGTCCCAGATTACACAGTCCCAAGGACTCTCATCACAATAAAAGCACCAAGAACAAACTCAGGTTTTTTGCAAAATATTACCTTGGAGTTGCAGAAAAGACAGGCAAGTTACGTAAATTAAAACTTTCCACCTCAAACATGAATTTACTGAACAGTTTATTTCTGAACTTTGATTCTTAAAAAAAAAAGAGTCATTGCTCTTATTGAAATAACTAAACTATTTCACCTCATGTATGATAATTCTCATTAGCCCACTCTTTTGGTACATATATTACACAGTCAAGCAATTAATGTATTTTTCTAGTATCTAGCAGAATTGTAATGAAAGGGGAAAACCCAAAATATTTGAATTTGCTAATACAATTTTCCTCAATTACAGAAAATATTTGTAGAGAAAAATGGAAATTGAAAAGTAGCATGTGTCAGATTTATTTCTGAGACTGAAAAATCCATTTAAATTTGAGTTTCCTAAGATCCTAATCTATAAAACTTTGATGATAACAAATGCCTTTCTCCTACGTTGCTATTATATGTCAAAAGTCATGATATATAGCTATAGTGTTCTACAGGCTTTTAAAAATAAAATAAAATAACTATTTAAAAGTAGAATATAACCAATGTTTAAAAGTAGTATTCAATGATTCTTTTCCAGCAAATTGAAAAGAAATTTCTCCTCTACTTCCAAAACAGACACACACACTCATACCTATGCATACATATACACTTATATACATATCTTTACTTGTTGAGAATTAGTCAGAAGAAGAAGAGGAAAGATAAATTTCCTTTCAGAAATTCCACCTCAAAGTTTAGCAGTGGGGATGATCAGTTCAGTTACGAAAACTTTAATAAAATAAGGTGTCTCAGTGATGACTCCAATCATCACTTTATCAATCTATCTGGAAGGGTGTGGAACGACTGGAATCATAACTTCAGAGAGTATTGAAACTTTTCACTCATCTGGTTTAAACTTACCTTGACAAAAAGTAAAATAAGGACTCTACAAAGTACTGAGCTTACAATAAATGAGAAAAATCTGTTCAATTAAAGCTTCTTTCCATTAGCAACCTGTTCTTCGTTCTGATAGACCTATGATTACCAAAATACATAGCATATTTCAGACTACATTAGCCCATGTTGTAAACCCTTCTTTGCGTATTTTCTTCTCAAACATCTGCCTGAGGAATTACGCTACAGCAAAGTTACATTAGAGAATAGAAATGCACTGGTGCCACATTTCTAAATGACACTATTTTAAAAGATGCCCTTTAATTTTATTTTGTCCATCATTAATTTTTATTGCATCTCTCTTCCAAGGGGTAAAAGTTTTCAATATTATCTCTTTTAGCCTTATAACACCGCTCATCAGTAGGATGCTCTCACTTCTTTGAAATATAAAATATGTTTAATTCAGCTTTGCATCATGTACTGAGTCAAAAGAGTGCTTTGCACATAATCAGTACTAAACATTCTTTTAAAACAACTATCATTAAGGAACATATGTGTTAGTGTAAGTTCTCCAAGAAGCAGACACCAAGATGCAAGGATTTTATTGGGAGAATTGCTTGTGACAGTACATGAAGAGGGAGCCTTCAGACCACAATGCAAGTCTGTAGTCTCCAAGTAAAAGAGAAGGAAGGTGGGGTGAAAGTGTCCTAGACTGCGGTGAAGTATAAGGCTGTCAAGGTGTCTTTGAGCCAAGGTGACCACACTGAGAGGCTGTGTTCCAGAAACGAACCTGCCCTAGTATCCCTCTTGCACCCAGTCACTTACTGGCTGGGAACAGCCTATACACAGCTTCATTGCCTATGCACTGGTGGATTTCAGATCTCAGAAGCCAGTGCTCTTGGTGACTCATGCTTCCTGTAGCTGGAGGTCTGCAAGTTGATTTCTCATGGCCAATGCAATGGTCTGAATGTTTGTGTCACCAGAAAATTCATATGCTGAAATCCTAGCTCACAAGGTGATAGTATGAAGAAGTGGAGCCTTTTGGAAGGTAATTAGCTTACAAGGGCAGAAAACTTATGAATAGAATTAGTGCCCTAATAAAAGATGTCTCAGAGGACTCTGTCTCCTCTTCTCTAGTGAAAAGGCAGTAGTCTTTGAACCAGAAAGCAGACCATCATCACCAGGACATAGAATCTGCTGGTGCCTTGATTTTGGACTTCCCAGCCTCTGAAACTATGAAAAATAAATTTCTGTTGTTTATAAGTCATTCAGTGTATGGCATTTTGTTATCATAGCTCACATTATCTAAAACAGTTGCTATAGCACCTATCATATTGTCACACATATACTTCTTCATTACAACAACTTTGTAAGGTAGTAGGATCATCCCATTTCACATGAAGAAATTAACATTTAGTGAGGTTCACTAACTTTCCCAACTGAAAGCCTGTATGAAGTAGAACCAGAATTCAATTTCATGTCCATCTGGATCCAAAGCTTATTTGTTGAATTAATTAATGCACAAATAAATGAAGAGGGGTTCCTTAGATGTAGAGGAGGCTTAAAAAGACATGTAAATTTACCATTTTAAAGCTGATGGGCCAGGTACGGTGGCTCACGCCTGTAATCTCAGCACCGTGGAGGACCAAGGTGGGTGGATCACCTGAGACCCGGAGTTCGAGACTGGCCTGGCCAACACGGCGAAATCCCATCTAATACAAAAATTAACCATGTACGGTGACATAAGCCTATAGTCCCAGTTACTGGGGAGGCTGAGCCATGATAATCTCTTATACCTGGGAAGCGGAGGTTGCAGTGAACCGAGATCAGGTCACTGCACTCCAGCCTGTGTGACAGTAAGACTCCATCTCAAAAAATAAATAAAAAATAAAATAATAAAGCTGATGCACAGAGAAGTAAACCATATAGTGACTCAGCTAGTAGGTAATTAAAATGTGTTTTAAAAACAGATGTCCCATCCAATTTGTCTCCTTACTAAATTACAGTGTTTTTGTTACAGATACATTTTATAAGGGAAAGTGGAAGTCTACCTCACAAAAAGTTCAACTTTGTTCACAGTTTCAGTCCTACTTATAAAACTAAACAATTAAAATTATATGCAAATTCACCTGTGTACATCAAGAGAGGAAGAGTTCCTTATAATATGACCTATATTTGTTCAGCTCCATGGAAACCATTTCATTCCATCATCCACACGATTTACATAAAACTAAGGGGGAAAACGGTAAGAGATGTGAAGTGGCAAAACCTGAAAGGGAACAGTAGGGCATCATTCATGACTAAGAAGTTGAGAGGACCCCAGAGGTGTTTCCTGAGCCTGTGCAGGTATACAACACAGCCATCCATAATTGTACATCTGTCTCTAATAGCATAAGATATAGTGAAAAGGAAAAATCCACACTTCCCCATTCCAAAACAGGCATTTGGACAACTCAGGTTCTCTTTAAGTTGCTGAATCTTGCTTACTCAAAAAAAAAAGCTGTGTCCAACTGCAAAATATAACCAAAACAGTAATACACATACACACACACACACACACACACACACACACAGGCACATCACTTAACTTTTACTTATTCCACCAAAAGAAAATAGAAAAGGAAGAAATAGCCCAAATAACTCAGGCCCACCTCTATTGCTGCTTGAAATACTGTAATTGAAGAAAAGTCAGAGAATATTGCTTGAGTTATATAGTTATTTGCTTCAATTGTTCCCTTCTGTGTGTTTTAGATATCTGGCCATCCAACAAGTATAACAGATTGCCAATCATGCACTCATGAAGGTAAACCAGGGCTGCCACCCTCCCCCTAGTTCTCACATGTTTGATAATCCCATAAATACTGATTGCATAACATCTTCTTTTTAAAAAGTCGTTCTTTGAACGTATTTTTTTCATGGAGTTTACTGTTCTGAAGCATGAATGAGTTCTCTGCCTGTTTCTGAACAAGGAAAATGGTTCCTGCCGTGGAATACAAAGAACACGTATACCTGACCTTGAGAATGTTTGCTCTGTGTGTGTATTCCACTTGAAGTAAAACGGTCCTGGATTTGGGTATCAGTGAGTTGAGAAACACGGGCACACCATGCCCTTAGAGTAAAGCTGATTTAGCTCTGACACTTCCCTATTTGCCAAGCCAAAGCTGTTGCACAAATCACATAGTCCGTAAAAGAGAAAGAGGAAAAACTGCTTCATCCAGTTTCTCTGCCTAAGGGCTGAATCAGATACACCTCAGCTTCAATTGTAAACCTCTCCCAGGAAGCGAACTCCTAACCGTGACATCAGCAACCTTGTCTAGGACAAGTACATTTTCAAGGAGTGACAGCTTGAGGCAACTATTCCAACCTATTTACCAAAAAGCATAGTGAATTAAATTCTTCATGTAATTTGATTTAGTAAGGGATTTTTTTCCAGGTTATATTTCTAGTTTTGTCTGATTAGGAAATTTGGTGGGTAAGAGAATACAAAAGCTGTTGAAGTAATAATGATTGTTGTCTTTCTGGTTGACTTCTATGCCACTTGCTTTTGAATTAAAAAGTGCAATGAGAGCTACCTCTATAAAGATTTCTTAGTATTTGGATTAGTCAGTTTTTAGATGCCAGTATGACACTTACCAAAACCATAATTCATTTAACTAGTGGGGAAATTACCTGATTGTAAAATGAGTACAATTTATTGCTTTTATCATTGTTAATTCTCCTGGAAAGATAGTGATCATATCAGCTTTAGTTTTTATTTTGAATAAAGACAACCATCCTAACTAGAGCCAAAATGTTTTGTTTTTATACATAAAAAGGAGTTTAAATAGTATAGCAATAAAATGGAATTGTGGTTGAGGGCAAATTGCTTAAAAAAAGACTTAATCTAGGCTGATAAACACTGAAGATCTATATTAAGCTGATATCAGTTCCAAAATAAATTATATACCCAATGATTTTATAAAGTATTTCAAAGCAAAATTATGACAATAAGAAGGAGAGCAAATATTCCCAGTCAACTCAAATTTTGTTTTCCTGATTTTATGATGGGTTAGTTAATCTCCTAAGAACACTTAAGAGGTATTGTACTCTCCTACTGTGGCAAGAAAGGATGACTTCAATGTCAAGCTAAGCATTTTCAGTTATACCCAGTGTATAGGGAAAGTCCATTGAAAATTTTTGTGTGAAACAATGATTTTAGAAATCTAACTTGGCAATAGTGTGAAAATTAAATTGGAAGGAAGAGAAGGCAGAAAGATCATTTGGAAAATTAGTAAAATAGAACAAATTTAATTAAGAATGTGCCGAGAGAGGTAAGAAGAGTGATGAAAGAGAGGTATGAAAGTAAGCTTTTGAAAAGTTAGCAAGTGATTGAATACAGAAGCTGAGGGAGTCAGGAACATGAGGAGGTTTAGGGAAATGTGGAAGAAGTTGCATTTCTGTTCGGAGCATGCTGCATTTAGAGACTTGCAGCAGAAAATTCCCAGTGTATAACAGAATCTCCAGTAAGATATGAAGTGTGGCAATAACATCATCACTAGCCATCCACTTAGAGGTAAGAGTTGAGTGTGCCTTATATTGTCAACATGGAAAAATAGGCTGATGATAATCAGGGACTGAACTTTGGAAAATACCTACGTTTGGAAAATTAGAAGAGGAAAAAGAATTAAAGGATGAAACAGAATAGTTGAACAAGTGTATGAAAAACCTAAGATGATACCATGTAAAACTTCTTTTGCAAAAAAAACTAAGGAATTTTTGAAAGATGAAATATTGGAGACTAAGAATGTAAAGAAGGAAGAAGAAACAAGGCTATGTAGCTTGTAAAAGTTTGCTTACAGGATTTGGAGTATTCTTTCACATCATGTCCTGTAGGCTGGGAGAAGACCACTGAAAACAGAAGTTAAAAGTACCAGGGTCCTGGCAGATGCACTAAATATGACATAGAAGGCACAATAAGGAAGCATAGGGGAACATTTTTTTTCTCAAAATGAAAGAAGAGAAAAAAAAACAACAAGAGATTTTAATGGTGTAAAATTGAGGGAGCTTGAGATAGAATGTCTAAGGTAATCTGCAAAGGAAATGGTGAGGGGTGGGAGCACAGAGCAGAGGAGTGGGTTTTGAAATAAGTGAGAAAGGTTGGAACATGCGCTTTGGAAAATAGGATATATAAACAAGTCACTGTAACCAGGCACTTTCATGTCACTATGTATTTCCACCACAAACATGGTAGTTTTCTCCCATGAACTTATCTCATTCACTCAAGATCCTAGATGCTTTCAAAGCCATTGGATAATTAATATCCTTGATAATGAGCTAACCCACTGAAACTTACACTCTGAAACTATGATCTAACTTGTGACCATTCTTTTTCTACAAATTAAGAGATTAAAGAGTTTGACCAGCTACTACATTTTCAAATAAACTAAAAAAAAACTAAAGTCTTCATTTCTTGCTTTGAACACAGCACTGGAGTATCAGGAAAATTGGTGGTGACTCCTTAGAGAACAAGTGCCTTGGCACTTGGCCCCTTCAACTTGCTTCTATCATGTCAAAGTCTATTGTAGTACAATATATACCATTGTTTTCTTGCCTAAATTGTCACATCCTGTTGCTCTGCCCGAATCTGTAAGTGCCAAGTTACGCCCTAAAAAGAGATGTTTTCCAATGGTGGGTCTATGGCACAGTTTCTTAATAAGAATCTTAGTTCCAGATGAAAGAACAGATCTGGGAAGCAGGCTTCTGGAGCAAGCATTGCCAAAAAGAACACATGAAGTCAAAAGTGGTGAAAAGGTGGCTTTTAACATTCTAGTACATGATTACATAAGCATGTGTGATACGAAATCTTTCTTTAGAAATTGACAAGGAACATGCTTGAGCAGGAATTTAATGTTTTACTATTAGGAAGACAACAAATATTTAGTTGAGAGTGTGTCCTATAGCTAACCTGACAAAAATGTCCAGAATGGCAATTCCATTAACATTGAAGCTTATATCCGGATGGGAATTCTTTGAAGGCAAATGTTAGCCCCAAATAAACCTAACTGGAAACAAGAATTTCACCAAATCCTACAGAGTGGTCAGGGCTATCCAATATCTCTTTACTCAAAGGAATGGTCTTCTGGAATAATGTATATATTAGTTCAAATGAGTTTCATCTGAACATATGCATGCCCTACTCATACCAGGAAGGCAGAAGAAAACACTGAAGAGTCACCTGTCTCACCTGGTCCTCCCTTCGTGAATAGATGAACACACCACCAAGGAGAATCTCTCTCTCTGTCTCTCTCTCCCTCCCCTTTCCATTCTTCCCTACTCCTTCCTCTCCCTCTTCCTCTTTGTCTCTCCTTGTTAGAGATTTCAAGTGCCAAGTAGACAAAATTCTTCTCAGCAGATCTACTCCAATGTTTTATTGCCACAGTGTTGAAATTGTTCATTCACACTGAATTAAAAATTTATCTATTCTAATAGTGGTATAAGTATTATACTTCAGTTTTCCATGGGAAGTAATTTTCTATTTTCTTCTTTTTAAAAGTAAAATTCTATGTAACAAATCTGCACAATTACCCCCCTGAACATACAATAAAAGTTGAAAAAAACAAAAAGTTGAGACTTTTTTTTACCTTGGTGCAGAAGAAAAAAAGGCTTTGGCTTTTAGAAAAAAAAAAAATAGTCAATGATTCAACTAAAATTATATTTATAAGATTATCATGTATGAAAAAAAATTTTTCTTTTTTGAGACGAAGTCTCACTCTGTCGCCCAGACTGTAGTGCAGTGTCAACGATCTCAGCTTATGGCAACCCCCACCTCCCCGGTCCAAGCAATTCTCCTGTCTCAGCCCCCTAAGTAGCTGGGACCACAGTCTCACGCCACCACCACTGGCTAATGTTTGTATTTTTAGTAGAGAAGGTGTTTCGCCATGTTGGTCAGGTTGGTCTCCAACTTCTGACCTCAGGTGATCCACCCACTTCTGCCTCCCAAAGTGCTGGGATTACAGGTGTGAGCCACCACACCCAGCCAAAGAAATTATTATTTTATTTTATGTTATTTTATTTTTATTTTTATTTTTATTTTATTTATTTTTCTTTTTTGGAGATGGAGTCTCGTTCTGTTGCCCAGGCTGGAGTGCAGTGGCACAATCTCTACTTGCTGCAAGCTCTGCCTCCAGGGTTCACGCCATTCTCCTGCCTCAGCCTCCTGAGTAGCTGGGACTACAGGTGCCCGCCACCACATTTGGCTAATTCTTTGTATTTTTTAGTAGAGACAGGGTTTCACTGTGTTGGCCAGGATGGTCTCAATCTCCTTACCTCGTGATCCTCCAGTCTCGGCCTCCCAAAGTGCTGGGATTACAGGCGTGAGCTACTGTGCCCAGCCAAAATTATTTTTGAAAAAGCCCAAGTGTGACCAGGCGCGGTGGCTCACGCCTGTAATCCCAGCACTTTGGGAGGCCGAGGCAGGTGGATCACCTGAGGTCAGGAGTTTGAGAGCAGCCTGGCCAACATGGCAAAATCCCGTCTCTACCAAAAATACAAAAATTAGCTGGGCATGGTGGCACATGCCTGTAATCCCAGCTGCTCAGGAGGCTAACAAAGGAGAATCACTTGAACCCAGAGGTTGCAGTGAGCCGAGGTCATGCCACTGCACTCCAGCCTGGGAGACAAAGCGAAACTTTGTCTCAAAAAAGAAAAGAAAAGGAAAGAAGAAAAGGCCAAAGCAATGCAGTGATTTTAGATATTCATTTGAAAAGAAAAGGAGAAATTCTTTGGGAGGCTGAGGTGGGCAGATCACCTGAGGTCAAGAGTTCCAGACTAGCCTGGCCAACATGGCGAAACCCCGGCTCTACTAAAAATACAAAAATTAGCTGGGTGTGGTGGCAGGCCCCTGTAATTCTAGCTACTCAGGTGGCTGAGGCAGGAGAATCGCTTGAAACAAGGAGACGGAGGTTGCAGTGAGCTGAGATCACGCCACTGCACTCCAGGTGACGGAGTGAGACTGTCTCAAAAAAAAGGAAAAAAGAAAGAAGGAGAGAAAGAGAGAGAGAGCATTAGTTTAATTAAATTGAATAAAAAGGAAAACTTTCCTATAACAAGAGACGTTTACTTACTAAATATCCAAAGATATTTTCATCTCCTTTGGAGAGCCTACTTCCTTTCCTTGTAATGATTTTTGTTGTTTTCCTCTAGGTTGGTATTGGTTTCTCCACATACCTTTAAAAATGCAGTAGTTAAAACTCGACATATTCAAACTAAAATTTGAATCAACATGAGACTGCTACATCACCCACTTTTGAGAGCTTCCTTGGGATTATGGTGACCTTAACTAAGCTTGTAGCATATAGATGACTCTGTCCACTAACCATCAGAAGAAAAAATCTGAGCAGTGAATGATCTAGGGACAAGACTGTTCTTTCACCAAGTATAACTCAAGCATACACAAGCTAGCAGCAAGGGTCCTGAGATTCCCAAGCTATTGGTAAACTATAGCTTTTAGTTTCTTAAAATGTGTGTTAGAGGCCACTAGTCATCAAACAAAATATGCTTCTTTTTTCATCCATGATAACAAGATTGTAGATGGGTACATGAATAGACCACATTTCCCAGCCCCCTTGAAGTTAGATGTGGCTGTATGGCTTAGTTCTCTCCAAAGGACGATGAGGGGAAGAGATATCTGCCATTTTGGGATCTGAGCTTCAGTATGCCTCTTCTGTGCTATTGTTCAACTTCCAGCTGCTGAAGGCAAATAGCAATGAGGCCCTAGAGCAGCAGATATTTTTTCCCTCTAGCAAAGACATCTAGCAAGAATAGCGATAATTTGGGTTACTGTTACTGAGGGATACTACTGACATCTAGTGAGTAGAGGCCAAGGATGCTGCTAAACATCCTACAGTGCACAGAGCAGCCCTCAAAAACAAACAGCGTCAACAAAGCCAAGATGGAGAAACCTTACATCCCTGCTGTAAGGGATGACAGGGCTACAATACTGAATATGCTCAGTTCCCTGGATGACTACAAAGAGCAGAGCTATCCTGGCTGCCTGAACACTTTCCAGGACTATTACCAGAGATGGATAGAAATTTCTACTGTGTTAAACCTAAGAAATTTTGAGTCCGCTTGTTACCACAAATCAGCCTACTGTAACAAGAAGGTCACATAACATGTAATGTTCAATATACAAATGGTTTTAAACAATGACACATATACATCTCCAACAATCTTTTCCTCATTCCTTTTTTGTTCCTTCATTAAATATATTGGCATTTTAAATTCCTTTCCATGTCTTCATGTGTTTACTTCTGCAGGGTGGTCTTACTGTTTGTTTTCAGTTTTGTTCGGGCCCATTGCCTAGAGTAAAACATAAGCTTCGTAAAGGCAGGGGCCATGTCTGTGCACCATGATATATATTGATCTTAGTATTGTGTCTGGTGCAGAGGTAGACTTAGGAATATTTACTGAATGAGCCAGGCATGGTGGCTCACACTTGTAATCCCAGGACTTTGGGAGGCCAAGGCAGGAGGATTGCTTGAGCTCAGGAATTTGAGAGCAGCCTGGACAACATAGCAAGATCTCATCTCTACTAAAAATAAAAAATAAAAATTAGTCACGTATGGTGGTGTGCACCTGTAGTCCCAGCTACCTGTGAGGCAAAGAAGCAGGATTTCTTGAGCCCAGAAGATTGAGGCTGCAGTGGACCATGATCACACCACTACTCTCCAGCCTGGGTGACAGAGCAAGACCCTGTCAAAAAAATAAAATTACTAAATGAATTGCAGAAAAGAAGATCTGAATAAAGGAAAACAGTCTATGAGATCAGTCTTGGATAAGCTGTCTCCAGCGTATTAGCTAAAATTGATCAAGGGTTCATCTTCAAAACACTCACAAACTACAGTTAAATGAGTCATTCTAGAATTTTTGCTTAAAGTAACTTTATACTCACTAGACTATAATCTGTAGAATCTACCTCCTTGTTTATGAAAACTCCAATATTATTAAGTAATGAGGCCATCTGGTCCTTGTCATTATAAAAACACTGATACACACTGATTCTTCTATTTTGAGGTGAAATTGTAAACTTGAACAGCACCAACAGTTATTGACTCTTTCAAATTAGGAGGCAACTCTTAAAAGAATGTTAATAGTTCATAGTCAGCATCCCTTTCTGGCTCTAAACAAGGACTTTTGCCTGTGAAATAAAGGAGAGAAATAATACATATTTCACTTTCAGAAGACCTTTAAATGGCAATTAAGAGACACACCTATGACTGGTGATTGATAACAGGTGCAACGTGCAGTTAACTGTGGGCTAAAATAAACACCTCAACCAGCACTATGCACACAAGAGACCTCGGTGAATGGAGTGGTGTGTTTAGACAATGATTGCTGGAGAACAGTGTACCCATAGTTAGTTCATTTCTGTGAAGGATATGCTATCAACCTGTTTTAGATTAGGAAAAATAAATTTCGTTGTTGTTTCTTGCTAGCGTCGAGTCCTACCTTCATTTAACTTAGTGATTTTTGTGCTTTCTCTGGGTCTACATTTCCATACCAAAAGGAGAGAGTGGAATGTGCAAGGTTATCGAAAGAACATAACTAGGCACAGGGCATTTGAATAATCTTCAGTGGCCCAGAGTCTAACAGAACCTAAACTGCAAACTCCTTAGCTTGTCATTCAAGGTCTCCTACAGTCAGTATCCAAGTTACTTTGGCTAAATTACCTTCGAAAACTTTCACCACGGTTGAACTCCTTTCTGTACTGTCTTCCAAGCACATTGTGCAATGTCTTTTGCTCAAGCTGTTCTAAAACAAGAAAGGCTACTTTTCTCTACCTCATCTATTTGAGAATCTACACTCTTCAAAAGTGAACTCAAATCCTACCAACCTGCGCCAATAGAATTATCTCTACCATAGCTTGAAGCTTTCTCTCTCCCTCCTCTGAAATCCTGTGACAATTAAGCATGTCTAGCTTTGTCACCCGTCTTGCATTGTTATCTTAAAGACTGTCATCTTAAGTAGCAAATTAAAATGCTTACTTTACTTAGCTTTTCATACTGTATGTTTTGTCTTCCAGTTTATTTTGTGAGACAGCAAGTTCCATATGCTACCAGTTTCTAGGCATATATATTGTATGCATATATATTATAGATATATAATATGTATATTTTATAGTCAGCACTCAGTAAATACCTAGAACATTCATTGAAATTAAAATATTGAAAATAAGAATATTTCTAAAAGACTTTCCTTAGGCTGAAATAGTTTAAGAATAATACAGTTTGAAAGAATGTGTTCTTAAATCAATTTGAACCCCAAATAAGGAGTGTGAGTACTATTACTATTGCTGTCACTTAATTATATTCACGTTACTGATATACTACTTTCATTGATGTAAATTATATGTCAAAGGGGCATGTTCTGGCCTTAAGTAGATAATTTGGTGTGGTTCCCCTTGTGTTTGTTTAACCAACTTGGTGCAATGCCCAGGAGAACGACCAGGATAATGTGGAGCCTTAATACTTTGTTAGTGGATGCTGATGCAGTTATAACCTGAGTTAACCTTTGCTCCCAAGTGCTTCCTCACCTGCAAAAGTTGAACTGAGTTCTCTCCCAAGCTCCAATGTTGTTTTCAGCTAAAAAGCTAAAATCACTTTTAAACACAAAAGTCTTCTCACTCTTTACATGAGACATATAGTTTTCTGAACCATGGTCCTTATAAGCAAAGATTTTTTGAAAGACATTAAAATTAAAAAGAAAGATTGCATCCAGGTCTCATCCTAGTGACCCATACTTAATTCTCAGTTCCATGTGAGACCATTGAATACTATGGTACTTGGTTTTCCGATATCCTCAGGAGAAATCTAAATAAGGTATTGAGGAAAATATAGCACTATACTAACCCCATCGTTTAATATTTATATTTTTCAATTTCTTCACAGATCTAACATTGTAAATCCATGATTTACAATCAGGAACTAATATGAGGGAAAAGTTCCCTGAGTATAGCACTGAATAAGTACCTCCAATTCACAATGAATATAACTCATAGTAGGATGCATAGTCAGTTTGTTTTAACATAAGTTTGCCATCTTTTATTATTCTGATGATCAGAGTTTATCTATATATGAGTCTAGAAGCCTTTACTGCATTGTGACAATACAAACTTAAATCACATAATCATCTCTCAAGAACATAGAAATGTCGAGGGTAGGAAAATATTACATTAATAACACAGGAGTCCCTCTGCCTTGCCCCACCCCTATAGTAGGCAGTCTAGTGAACGTGACTCTTCAAACTGCACTAGAATAGAGAGTCAGACACAACTGGCAACTTCTAAAGAAAGGGAAATTGGGGATTAGTACATGTCCGGTTATTGCTCAATTATATCACAGAAGAAAGCAAATTTGCATGTTTCCAAAGTAACCTTTGGGAGCCACTTGCTCCCTCCTGCTCTGTTCCACACACAGGCTGATGATGTGGAGAGACGGCAGTGCACCTGGCCACATGGAGCTGGAAGGAGGCCAGCTTTAACCCTTTCAGGAGCATATGAGTGAGCCCAAGGCCATTGATATAATCAAGACCAGACCAGAATTATCTCAGGTAGCAAGAACACATGAAGCTACACTGTACTCTTTTATTATATATAATTTTTTCTTATATTTAATCCCAAACTACACTAAATCTCTCATAAGAAAAATACATATTAATGTAAATGAATTTATTTTCCAGGCTGAAAAATTAAGTGAAGGCAGAGTTGGGTGAATCAAGAGAGTTACAACTCATCTTTGGTAATAGAGAAGCAGAGGTCTGGAAGTCACCTGTTACTGTAGAGATTGAGACCCTCCGGGACCATTTGGGGGAGGTAGAATAAAAGAGCAAAACAAATCTTAGGTTCCAGATATCTCACTCCAGGTCTACAAACAGGCGAGTTGTTGCTTAGTGATTAAGCAGTTCCTTTTTAAACAGTCTACGCTTTCTCCTAAAGCCACAAAAACTTCCAGGTCCCATTTGCAGTGGAATGTGTGCATTTCCTAAAGAACTGTCTCTCAAATATTGTGTAGTCATGACCCCCTTGAGAATCTGATAAAGCATGAACACCTCACATTGGAATAATTTTTGAATTTCCATACCCACCAAATTTACATATGTTTGCAGTGATTCAGAAACCTCCCAAAATTCCATATGCAGACATGTAGGTCCATAAAAAACAGATTAAGGACCAGTGCCTTAAAGGGTGATTGATGTGGAAAATGAAAGGCCACAACAGAACTACTACTGATCATGAACAAAATAAATTATTCTCTTGAAAGGGACTGAAGTATTGAGGGCCCCTTAAGTTTTCTCTAGTTCCCGTTTTCCTTCTTAATCTTCCTCATTTCTTCAAGTGAAAGTGAAGGATGCAGATGCCAAACTTTCCAGAAACCTCCTACACTGTACCATTCATCTGCCAGAGGGGGTCACTATGCAGCTAATTGTTCACTCACAAAAATAAAGCATACCTTTTCCCTAACTATTCTTTTCCCTAACTGTGCCCAGAAGAATTACTTTAAAATGCATTTTCCACACTATAAAGTGTGTCCTAACAAAACACAATAAACTCAACAGCAATGTGATTACTGTACTTGTAAAACAGTTGGTGTTTTAGCAATATGCCCTTAAAAAAAGTATGCTTGGAAAAATGGATTCTGTTTCAACAGTTAAAAGGACATAATTATTTTTCTGCTGCATAACAATTTTTAAATGTTAATGAGTTAAAATACAGTACCAAAACAGCTCCTATGCAATAATACAGCATATCATTTGGCTGCCTGGTTCGTCTTCCTTTGTTTTTCTTTCTATGGTCAAATAATATGCAGTAACCTGGGAAGACCACAGGTATCAGGTAACTGTAGCATGACAATCACATGGGACAGCTTGCTCTTCCGTAAGCTTTCTCCAAATTTATATAACTAGGTTTTCTCAACCTCAGCCTTATGGATATTTTGGGCCCAGTGAGTCTGTCGTGGGAGCTGCACTGTTCAATGTTGAATAATTAACAGCACCCCTGGCTTCTATCCACTAGAGAACAGCACCCACCTCCACTCTGCAGTCATAGCAATCAAAAATTCTCCAAACATTGGCAAATGTCATCTGGGGGGCAAAACTGTCCCCAGTTTAGAATCACTGATAGAAACCATGGTTACAGGAAAGGAGTCATCGGTAAGGCAGTATGCATTGTATCACTGTGCCTAAATAATCTATCCACTAGATGGGGAGTGAGGGGTGGCTGATTTTCTCAATTACATTCATCTAATATTGTGAGCAATGCCATCAGCATGACTCTGTCTGTCCAAAGAGTTACCAAGTTCATCAAGAAAAAATAATTTATTCACAACCTCAATGATTTCATATAGCTAATAAAGGAAACCTTAAAATCTCATGAATTCCTTCTATTCATTTATTTAACAAGAACAATATTTAAGAGGCTAGACTATGCCAGATACTGTGAGAGGAAGCTGTATTCCAGATTTAAAATGATAAACACATTCCTGCCTTCAGAGATTCAATGCCAATACAATAGTCAAGTAAGGAAATAGGTAATTATGGTATATATAGCAAGTACTATCATGAGGAAAGTAGCTGGGAAACCTTAACTAGACTTAAGCGATTTCAAGAGATTCCTAGAAGACATTATATATAAGCTGAGAACTAAAACATGAACAAAAATGAGAGGGAGGAAAGAGGATGAGAATATGACTAAGAAGCTGGAACAGCATGAGAGGTGGCCCAGAGAGGTGATAAAGAGTGGTCAAGGAAATATAAATATTATGATATGGATAGAGTGTAGCAAATGAGGGAGATTTTTAAAG
Organism: Theropithecus gelada; assembly: GCF_003255815.1. Lineage (NCBI taxonomy): Eukaryota > Metazoa > Chordata > Mammalia > Primates > Cercopithecidae > Theropithecus > Theropithecus gelada. The sequence continues at coordinate 298,435 of NW_020257631.1, forward strand.
AGGTAAGAGGGAGAGGAAAGCAGGGGCCAAGTCATGAAGGCAATCACTTTAGGGGGCCTGAGGTTTATTGCAAGACAAAGGGAACTCAATAAATAGTTTCAAGTGGGAAAGGGGAATTATTAGATTTTTGCAGGGAGATCACTCTAGCTACAGTGGGTGTATTAGTCAGGGTTCCTCAGAAAAGTAGAACCAATAGAGAGAGAGAGAGTGCAGAGAGAGAGAGAGAGAGATTTATTATAAGGAATTGGCTAATGCAATTATGGCATATCCCAAGATTCGTCTACTGAGTCAGCAAGCTGGAGACGAAGGTAAGTATTTTCATCTATTCAGACTTTCGACTGATTGGATGAGGACTACCCATATTAGGAAGGACAATCTACCTACTTTACTCAGTCTATCCATGTAAATGGTAATCTCATTGGAAAACAGTGAGATGCCCAGAAAAATGTTTGACCAAATACTTGTACACTCTGTGGCCCGATCAAGTTGGCACATAAAATTAACCATCGCAGTGAGGAATACGAAGACTGAATCCAGGGGAGCACAAGAAAAGCTGGCACAGTAAACTAGGCAAGAGATTATAGTAACCTGTACACCATGGAAATTTCACCATCAATTATTTTAACAGAGGTCAAAGCCTGTCACGTAGTAGGAACTTATTGACTAGCCAGTTAGTATTTGTCAAATGAGTGAATGAATGTGAGCATGTAAAATCGAAGGCTTTTTCCTTTTTTTTTTTTTTTTTTTTTGAGACGGAGTCTCGCTCTGTCGCCCAGGCACAGTGGTGCGATCTCTGCTCACTGCACAGTGGTGCGATCTCTGCTCACTGCAAGCTCTGCCTCCCGGGTTCATGCCATTCTCCTGCATCAGCTTCCTGAGTAGCTAGGACTACAGGCGCCCATCACCACGCCCAGCTATTTTTTTTTTTTTTTTTTTGTATTTTTTTGTAGAGACGGGATTTCACCGTGTTAGCCAGAATGGTCTCAATCTCCTGACCTCGTGATCCGCGTGCCTCAGCCTCCCAAAGTGGTGGGATCACAGGCATGAGCCACTGCGCCTGGCCAAATCGAAGGCATTTTTAAAGGAATTTTATAGTTTAAAATCTTGGAAAACAATCCCATACACCCATGATAGTAGGCCTACCTAAATAATTTCATCAGTCCTGTTCAAATCAGAAACCATTTAATGTTATTTCAAACTTTAAGTGCTGTACTGTTAACAGGCAATGTTGGTAAGTTACAACGAAAAAGACAGTTTCATACACTTGATGGAATTTCTGGATGGCAATCTGGCAGCATTAAAAATGTTTCTACCCTTTGGCTTAGTAGCTCTCCTACTATGTTTCTATTCTAAGGATTGTTTATTGCAATGAAAAATTGAAAGCAGCTTAATGTCTAACATAGAAGAAAGCACTAATTAGTATCCACCAAGTAAAAATCTTGTTTTCAATGTCATTTTGGTGAAATAGGCAATGCTTAAAAAATATGTTAGCAAATTAGAACATAAAACTCTATATATAATATAATAAATCTCCATCCATTTCTTTTCAGTCTTATCAGTAACTGAGATTGAGAGCTAAGCTGTGTACAAAAGAGGGAAATTATCTGAATTTATTAAAAAAAAATGTATATCTACACATACAAAGTTGCATATACTTTGACATTTTTATTCTCTTTTGTTCATTGAAATTAGACTCTATCAGTTAAATACCCACTCAATGAATGTTTAAAAAGAAAATGAATCAATGAGTGGATGCTCCTAATTGCAAATGGCCAGATGTCTGCATATTAACTGTAAACCCTCTACTTGCTTCAGTACAGGAGAAAGTAACAAGCCTTTGAAGGCTATCTTTCCAGTGATACTATGAATATCCTGACTGTTTTGAAAGAACTTGAAGAACTTGGGTTTGGAAAGGCAGAATAGTTTACTAGAATTTTTTGTTCATGGAGTCACATAACCCAATTCAGTTAGTTTTCAAATTTCTATAAAACTGGGAAGGGCCTTAAAAGGTCTTGCAGCCTGGTTTCCATGCACTGAGATTAACAGCTGCCTGTGTATGTGACGAGTACAGGAGCTCCTTTCATAAGTGTTTCCAGTACTTAAGGACCTCCTTTGTCAATTCTTGCTTCAAGTTCAGTCCATTCCTTCTTGTCTGGCCTTCATAAAGTATAGAACAGCTGGGGTCCATTCTTCTTATATAATTTTTCAAACACTCAGAGAGTTACTTGTTCATCTATTAATTATCCATCCTCAACAACCCTATTCCCTGTGAAGTTATTTTAGCCTTACATTTCTGATAGAGTGTTTTCCCTAACAGTTAGGCATATGTCGTAGGCCTCAATTCTCATCTTCTCCTGGAAGCTTTTCTCAGTTATAAGGCTGGTATAAAATTCACTGCTGCACTAAGCATTGCTTTAAAAAAAAAAAAAGTCAGTCTTTGGAGGCAGGCTGTGAAATGAGAATAAGTGGATAAACCCATGGTATTTGTTTCTTGAAGTATTCTCCTAAAGGGAAGGAATAAAGCATCTGTAGTGTGCTTGATCATTTGCCTCCTACCTTGCTTATAAAGAGTCCCTAGAAGAAGGTGTACTGAAATTATGTTAATTTTTTCATTAAATTACACCTTCATTACTCTAACAAGGCTTGTTCATAGACAAAAAAATTTACCACCGCTTACAGAAGTGCTCACTTTTCTCTTAGGAGTGGGACATTTGTGAGAAGGGTCTAGCGTTTTGAGTGACCTCATTCAATCAGTAAACTTGTTGAGTGGGAATACCTTACTCCCAGAGGAAATAATCTGATGGCAGACTTTTATTTTATTAATACTTTAAAGCATTCCTAACATTTATGGTTTACACAGCTATTTAAAAATGAACAAGGAGGCCGGGTGTGGTGGCTCATGCCTATAATCCCAGCACTTTGGGAGGCCAAGGTGGGGGGATCACTTGAGGTCAGGAGTTCAAGACCAGCCTGGCCAACATGAAGAAATCTCGTCTCTACTAAAAATACAAAAATTAGTTGGGCACGGTGGCAGGTGCCTGTAATCCCAGCTACTCAGGAGGCTAAGGCAGGAGAATCGCTGCAACTGGGAGGCAGAGGTTGCAGTAAGCCGAGATTACAACGTTGCACTCCAGTCTGGGTGACAGAGAGAGACTCCTTCTCAAAAAAAAAAAAAAAAAAAACAAAGAAATCCAAGAACTGGGGACACGCCATGCTATGGTTATAGTAGTATATATTACTAAAGCACCTTAGTAGTTCTAAAAATAAGAAAAAGAAACTATCTCTCCTAACTACTCAATAATTCTATGTTTTTAGAATACTATTCATAAGAATCAAAACTATATTTCTTCCTTTATTGACATCCTATGGTTTCACTGATAGGAATGATTCTCTCACACACACACACTCTATCTCTTCTTGCACACACACTCTGCTACACACACACAAAGTTCCAAAATAAAGTTACTGTGGGGTTGCTCTTTGCACCAAATCAAGGTCACTTAAAAAAACTTAACCAACATTGCTAATAGAGCTTACCATCAAATTAGCAAAGAATTAAATAGAACCAAAGAATTAAATAAAACAATGAATTTTATTCTTTGCAGCAAAGAATTAAATAAAACCCTAAATACTTCATATTATTAATGGAAGGTGATTAAAAGAAAAAAGCCTTTGCAGTATAAGTCTAATCTAGCTATGTGATTGACTTATTAGTTAAATATGAATTTATAATCAATTACCAAATATCGATCCAGATAAGTAGGTCTTTACATAGTTTTTTAAATATTAAAAATGTTCAAAAATAGTTATCCACAATTAAGCAGGCCTCTGTCTTTGAAATGGATACAAATACTAGATCCTTTCTTGAAATTAAATATTTAAAATTTGATTCTTTGATGTCACAAAATATTAATATTAAACAGCTGGTACAAAATACATTTAATTGTGGCTAATCGTTAAACTAAATGAGCGAATTGCTTATATGAAAATTTTACACACTTTTTCTCTACCATGGTCAATATCAGTTTGCAAGCATAAAATTTTGTAAACTAAAATATTTTATCTGTGAGAGAACACATCCAAAGGTATTCTGTGAGAAATAGAAACGTTAGGGAGCTAGAAGACTTTCTCAGGCTACCAGGGCAGGAAAACTAACTGAAGATTAGAGACTCAAACAAATTAGGAGCCAATAGTTTTTCCATAAAATGTGACTGCCCAAAAGCTCTCAGTCCACAGTACTCACATGGAGTGATCACTACAGAATTGTTCATCACATAATTCCTGGTGATTGCTACAGCAATGTATTTTTCTAAATGTGGTTACTTAAAAATGATGAAGTGTTTAAAATTTTAGCCAAGATTATAAAATCTTCTTTAAAACCTAGATTAAATACCTATTTCTATAGTTCTCTTTGGATAAAGATTTTGCTTTTCAATTTGTCTCTTTTTTTCCCCCTTTTGACAGCTAGAGTCCCCAAAGGAACAAATGAGAATAGCATTTCATAGATGAGAAATCAAATCACCTTCATCAAGCATCTCACCTCTTGACATTACTTGCAATTGGATAAACATGGGGGACAGTCCTATTGAACTGATTCCAACTTTGGCTGGACAATTACAACTCACCTGCTACGTTTCTGAAGCAAAGTGATTCTGCTGTCACTGGAGGCTTTAAAATTCTGAGCATAGTGGAGAGACACTCTTATCAAACAGGACATTAGAGTTCAACAAATAGTTATTAAAACCAATTCTCTTCACAGGGTAATATCTTTTTTCTGTGAGTAAATGATTTTAACTTACAGGAGGGTGACACAACATTTTAATCAGCTTAATTGCATTAAGTTTTTTTCCAGTTCTTTTACTCATTTCAAATGAGACACGCACCAACACCTTATTTAATTTTGCATCTATTACCAGGGAGTTGACTGAAACGCAAGCAAAACATCTTTTTCCAACCATTTCTTTGCACATGTTAGTGACTACTAAACAAATGTCGTTATTATTTAAAACTAGAAGGCTAATGCTACTTCAGATATATTTATTTATTGCACTTTGCAATGGCTAAAAACTCATATGTTTGTTGTGGTTTAATTTAAAAAGACTAAATGAACACTAAGTCTTATACAAGGAGTCTTATACAAGGAAGAGAAATGAATGTCTAAACACTGAGTCTTATACAAGCAGTCTTATACAAGGAAGAGAAATGAATATCTGATCGTGTTTGTAGTACATTCCAGGCAATGCTGTTAGTCACAGTTCTAACTACATTTCTAACTCAAGAAAGTTACCACCCAAAAAAGAAACACGTCTTGATTTTTGAAAACATAAAGAAAAGTCCCTACAACATCAGGAGAAGGTGAAGCATCAGAAACAGAGCATCATTCTCTAGGATCAGGTGGTATGGGATGAGCAGAGCTGCTGCCCTAATCCTGCGAACTCAGTAGCTACAGTGTGAAAGCCACTTTTGCCACAGTTATAACAGCTATAGCAAAAGGTTGGGAGTCCGGCAGAAGTTATTTCAACATTTTAAATCCAAGGCTTTGGATAGAAAAAGTACCATCAGTAAATAAATTCTTCTTCAATGATCCACAAACTCACTTGTTTTCCATTCCATCTGATTTGGGAAGTACTCAAATCACACTCATAAATCAGAGTCATAACATAACACCTTATTAGGTGGAGTTTCGGTGAGGAAAATTGTAAGTAGATTACAATGATTGGCATGAGGAAGGAAAAAACCCTCCTAGCTGTTCTTAGAGTACTTTACTCCATATCAACAAGCAAAATCAAATTCATACTTCCACTTGCATAATATAGTATATATAGGACGTTGTACAAGGAACATGGTTAGTACCTTCTTGATCCATTTCTTCTACTTTGACAAGCCATTAGAATGCCATCAACATTATTTTCTTTACAAAGTTCTTATTTCAAAAAAGTAATTTTATATATCTATCTTTTAAGTGAAAACTAATGGGTAATGTGATAATTCATCAGTCTTTAACTGTTCTTCTCCCAACATTTCCATATTCTATCTCTAACTCTTTACCATAGTCCTCTTCCCTAGCAGTACCCTTGAACTTTGAAAAAGGTCAACCATATTCAACTGTGCACTGTCTTTAGTGATTACTCATTGTGAATTGAGTGAACTTGTTCAAAACATGTGATAATAGTTTCCTGTCCCAAATGCACATACAAAATATCCATGTAAAATACTTGATTATCTTGATCATCCATTTAAAATACTTGATTATCAATCACTTTCTCAACATTGTGAACTGAGTGCCCAAGAGCACTCAAAGGCAATATGCTGATAAATAATATAGACAATTCATCTCTAGATAATTCAGTTTGAAACAAGACCAAACCCATCTCATGAAGATGCCTGATTTCCTGTAATATTACTAAATTACCTGTTTCTTTTTGAATTCCAAACCTGATCCAAAGCCAACAGAACACTGTTGTCTAAGGAGTTAATTAGTGTAAATGCAAGAGTACACCCTGGGACTTCTCCAAAGTTGATTTTATGCTGAAAGAAACCAAAATTACACATACCCATTATTCATAAAACATCTCTCTTCGATTCAATTTGAAAGGTTACCATTTTGAAACTACATGGGATTGACTAATTACATATTTGGGCTTCACAGATATGCAGGACAAAAGGATTGTTTATATTCTATAGAAATTCATTTAGCGAGGTTCACAGTAACCTTACACTCTAACAATTGTGTTTTTTTTAATGACTCTAAGGCCACAAAGAACAATAATATTTTATATTCTACTTTTTCATTACTTTATTACTTTTCATTCTAGTACTGTGAAATTCAAGCAGAGAAGTCAGATTGAAATAGGAAAAAAATAATCATATGAATATATAGAACTTAAGTCACATGAAAACTAAATCAGAAAAGTTATTTCCATTTTTTAAATCATAATGGACAAATAATAATGGATAGTAATCATTAAAGAGCTTGAAAAATAAGCAGATTTCAACATAAATGGACTTTCTATACTACATGCCCACAGTCTGTTTTTAGCTGACTGAGTCCAAGAAAGTACCTGTTGAGTTGTACAAAAAGGCAATCTGGGTTTGAGGTCTACAGTGGAATGTTGTTGCCTCTTTTCTCTTGTAATAAAGAAAAAAAAATGGCATGAAGAGGGGAAAGGATGCAGAGAGGGAAGCAGACAGTAAGAGAAATGCAGAAAGAAAGAGATGAAAAAAGAGTAAGAGGAAGAAGAGAGGAAGGAGAAAGAGGAGAGAGAGAATAAAAGCTAAGGAAAGAAGGACGGGAAAAAAAGAAAAGGATAACCATTCCGTGCTTTTGTATACTTTACTCAAATCAAAAATGCTTTGTGGGGAATGTGATTTTTTAAAAGAATTTACCACATGAGAGGTGCATGTGTGTGTTTCTCTGTTCCCTCTTTAGACTTAGCCTATATGAGGGTTCCTTTCAGTCCAAAGGGTAGCCTCCACTCTAAAACCCTGGATTCCAAAGTCAAGATTTGACTTGATATTACAGAACTCTGCAACTATTGAATCTGTATATGAAAAGACTGTTTATCTGAACTTTTTCATGATAACGTATTAAATAAAATAGCTGATCACTGTTTGCTAATAAATTCTAAAAGAGGAAATCTCTGAACATTAATTCAGAAAATTCAAGAGAATAAGAAATATAAAATGTGCTGACCCATATTTTCACTTTTCAACAATGTCTTTTCTTCCTTCCAGGGGGTTCCAAGGTATCTTCTTGTATTATTTTATGGCTAGAGAAGTTGTTTTACCCACTATTTTACGGTAGGTTTGCTGGTAAAAAATTCTCTTGGTTTTCTTTCATCTACAAATGTCTTCATTTCCCTTCATTCCTTGAGGATATTTTCAGTAGATATAGATTTCTGAGTTAACAGTCATTTTCTTTCAGCACTTGAAAAACACTGTGGTGCTTCCTTCTGGTCTCCATGGCATCTAATGAGAAATACTCTATCATTCAATTTTTTTCCCTTATAGGTAAGGTGTCATTGCTCTCCTACTGCTTTTGAAGTCCTTCCTTTATCTTTGGTTTTCAGGAGTTTGATCAGGATATGACTTAGTCAGATTTCTTTGGGTTAGGACTTGCTTAGCTCCTTTTTTTCAGTTTTTTATTTCTACAGATTATTGAGGAGCAGGTGCTATTTGGTTGAATCCCTAGGTTGATATCTTTTGCCAAATTTGGGAAATTTCTAACCATTATTTTTTCTAATACTTTTCCAGGCCCACATTCTTTCTTTTCTTTTTCTGGAACTCTGATGACACAAATGTTAGATTTTTTGTTATAATCTCAAATGTACTGGAGGCTCTTTTTTTCTATTTATTTCATCTTTCATGTTCAAATCAGGTAACTCCTATTTTTTTTTATCTTCAAGGTCACTGGCTGTTTCTTTTGTCTTTTTCATGCTGAGCTCATCCAGTAAGGTTTTCTTAGGTTTGGGGTTTGGTATTTTTTGTTTTTTGGTTACTATATTGTTCAGTCTTAAAATTTCAATTAGCTCTTTTATATATCTTTTATTTCTTTGATGATACTTTCTATTTTTTTTCATTTGTACAAAACCTGTTTATGATTGCTCCTTGAAGCATTTTGATAATGACCATTGAAAAATTCTCATTAGATAATCCCAATATCTGTATCATCTTGATGTTAGTATCTATTGATCGTCTTTTCTCATTCAAGTTGAGGTTTTCCTGGTTCTTGGTGTGATATGTGACCTTCTCATAGCTGAGAGTTGAAAGTCCTGGCTTCCCACTGAGAAAGCAGAGGGGGATACTCTTTGTGGTTGAGTGGAGGTGCAAGTCCAGGCTTTCACTTAGCCCTCTCTTGATCCCAACTTCATCTGCCCCATCTGGGGTATGGTCAGCCATGCTTTTCTTCTTTCCAGATTTTTTCTCTTTCTCTACCTTTAGAACCCATAGTTTTTCATTAAGGTCTGAGATTTTCAATAAAAGATAGTAGAGTCAGATGAGGGAAAGAAAGTGGTAAGCCTAAGTCATCAGTTTTTCTTTGTGCATGTGGAATATTTTTAAGATAAGTTACCTCTCATATATATGAAGTCCCTATAAACCATATTAAGGAAGTCAGTCTCTTAGTTTTTTTCTTCTTCTTCTTGGAGGCAGAGTACCATAGGAGAAACATAGAAAAAATATGTATCGTTTTGCTTAAATTGAACAGAAAAAAAAAAAAATGTAATGAGAAAGAGCAACAAAACAGCCAAAAAGAAAAGTGGAAATATTTTCTATTATTCTTTTATTCCTTATCTCTAGTTTGTGTTTCTGAGTTCATTGGGCTTTCATTTATTTGACTGCTAAACTTTCATGGTCCCCACCTATAATTTCTCCAGTGACCTGAACTTATTTAGTGTCCAAAGACACATAAGGAAATTAAACAAGAGGAAAAAACAAACTTGCCTATATAGTAGGAATGCAGAATATTTCATAAGCCTAAAGAAATAGCCAAGATGGTTTTTTTACTCATGATGTTTTTTGAAATAAGAAACAATCCCTTTTTGCCAAAATAAATAAATAAATATGTATCTACTGTAGAAAAATTACAGTATTAACTTGAGTGTGTAAAATCCACACAGTTATTTCACGTCACATTATTGGAAGCGGAGAGATAAAATAATTAGATTTCAAACTCTTTTCTGCAAATGTTTCTCATAAACAGAGTTCCAAAATTAGGAAGACAAAGCAAAAGAGAGTCATTTCTGGTCTTCACTTTTATTCTTCTTCCAAAACCTTTACTTATGTTTTAAACCCTAATTTGAGAGGGAAAAAATTGGGTAAAGGACAAAATGGAAACAGTATTTGCAAAATCTATGGAAGTACAAGCTGTACTTTGCACAACTCAGTTTATAACCCTTTCTTGGAACATGCAAGAGAACCAATCACACAATTATCAGTATGTTTTTCTAAAGCACATATGCCACGACAAAGTAAATGCCACCACGATAAACGCGTATCATTTCGAGCAACATCATGTGAAGCATGCTATGATGCCCAGACAATTTCAGACAGCCAAATACCCTCTTCTCTCTCAATACACCCTGTTGGATATGCATCCATTTAATATGCCCAATACTTGGAAATGATATAATCCCAATGGAAAGGAATTATACTGAATTACTATGAAAGAGATAAACATCATGTCTTCACTTGGTAAAGCAAAAAAAAAGGTTTATAAAAAACACACTATAATGTATCATCCAGGACTTAAATTTAAGAAAAATCACACTCTCTTATGTTAGTTGACCTAATTCTATTTAGAATGTAGCTCTGAGAGATCATCTAGTCCAACCTTTGGTTTTACAGATAAGGAGGCAGAGGTAATCTTCCACAGCAAATCTTCAGAAGTTTTTCTTCTCGTATTTAATATCAAATATATATACACACATATTCACACATGCTTCTATACACCTAAAGGATAGTGACAAATGAACAGAATCTTCTTTGATGTAGCAAAACTGTACCTGAGTCAGAGTCCTTGAGTTGCCTTCTGGCTTCTGTCAACAGATTCACAACCTGATGCTTCAAAAAATAGTGGTTTCTTATTTGTCTTTAAGAGAAAGAGAGACTATGTTGGAGAGTACTTCTGACTTGGCAGAATCCTATTACTGGTCGTATGGTTTTAGGCAGGTCATGAGCCAGCTCAAGCACCAATTTCTTCATCTTACATTAGCAAGATAGTATATACTCTTTAGAATGGTGGTGAAGATAAAATCACAGTAACAGTTACAACCTACAGTATAATTCTGAATAAGGTCTACATTGCAGGTACTGCTGCCAATTGGTATAACCTCTATGGAGAGCAATACAGCATACTCAACAATTTTATTTCTAGGAATTTATCCTTCCATTATACCTACATGTATACAAAATAACATTTGTATATGGCTGTTCACTGCAGTGAAATGGCGAAAGTTTGAAAACAAATTAAGTATTCATCAGTAGTAGAATGGTTCAAACAATCTGACACCATACAATGACATTTTGGAGCAATTTTTTTAAAAATAATTGCTTTGGAATGTTTTATAAGATGTATAGATTATGGACAGACAGAAAAGTAGAAAGATAATAGACGAGATAGATAGATATGCTTGTATATACATAGACAGTTGATGAATAAAAGTAAACTAAACACTTGTCCCTCAAGGAAGTGGGGGGGGACAGGAATAGAAGGGAGACTTACCTTTTTACTCAATGCCTTCTAATGCCTTTTGAACTATGTCCTGTGTGTAATCATTGCCTATTCAAAGAAAAATGAATAAAATTTTAAAATTTATTGAAGGGACTGATAAAGATTACTTAGTTGTTTTTTTCTTTGTGTGTTTGCTTTTGTTTGTGCTTGCTTGTTGGACTTTCTAACACACATAAAGGCTGGGAGTAGTGAGTTAAAACCATCCTTTCCAAGAATAATTAAAAGCATTAAAACCAGCACCAAGAGTGATGTAATATTTTTCACCGAAATTGCTAAATTCAATCAGTGAACATGATTGTAAAAAAAAGTTGACTCAGAGCTAACAACTATGTAAACAGTTGATTATAGTAGTTATTCTCAGTGGAACTGGCAAGTGTGTGTATTAAATTGTGGCTGGTTGGTGCATGGTAGAGAGAAGTTTTTTCTAAACATACACAAGCATAAACTTACACATACACACGCACACACACATGACACATGCACACACATATAGACCTTGAGAGTCTGAAATTCGTCCTACTCAGCCAATGAGAATCACTGATTTACAATAGGTGTGCGCCAAATTTGAATGTCATATAGAAGCTAAATATAAATACTAATTAAATAATTCTATAGCTTAGTTACATATAAAATAAAAATCTGATTCAGTGATTTTTAGATTTGGCATTTCGCTGACTATTTTCTATTCCACAATGCATTTACAAACACTCTTTTTTACTCTGCTTTTTGGCACTAGTAGTTGGTGGAAGACATTGTCTTCTAACTGTTGTCAGTCACAGATCAAGAAAGATTTATGTAAGCAAACTTGTAAATGGAAGAAAAGACTTTGCCTAGTTAAGCAATGGTAGGGTGTCTCACCAGTGAGATTGGTTATAGTGAGAAGGAAATGTCCTCTGAGACTTGTGTTCATGTATTTGTAACAGGAAGGGGGAAAAACAGAACTGACTGAAATCACTTACGCCTCCAAAGAATGAGCATCATTTCTCTCTAGAGTGGATGGCCTTTTGTTTAACAAAACACCTTAACAGGGCACTTGAGTTTCAATGCTGAGGCCCCCCAGAGCTTAGTTTCAACCAGGAGAGAAAAACAAACACCTATCTGAATTGCTCTACATTACAAAAATGAAAGGAGTGGAGGGAGTGGTTAGGAGCAGCCTGAAACTGGGAGGAGAGTCCTGACAGAAACAAACAGGACTATCAACCTGTGGAAAAGGTGAGGAGCACGAAATTCTTTACAGCCAAATTTTCAGTTAACTCTTTTAACACACACATCCTTGAATAACAATACTTGCAGAAAATAAGGGCCGGATATCAAAGCCCACAGAAAAGATGAGGTGAAGGCAGCAGAGTATAGGCATCTGAGGGTGTGGACATAGCTAGCCACCTTTCTCTTTGCGCTACAGAAAGTTAACTTTTGGTGGGTTTAGAGGGCTATAACAGGAGAATGCAAAAAACTAACATCTAGGTATAATACATACTATAATTACTAATAATATTTCACTGCAGTCACCTACCTTAAAAAAGGCAAATTGCCGCTTCCATTCTCCATCTCTTTGATCATCAGTAAAAAACAATATAAAAAAGTTTTTATGCATATTTGAATGCTCTAGATGCACTAAAGCAAAAATCAGTCTTTGAAGACCCCATCTGGGTAGTAGTTTGATTCTGGAATTTTGTTTTGCATGAATATGTAGATCACAAATGGGTTTCTTTAATTACCACCTGTATCACTTTTTTAATGGTTTTATAAAAATCATATTTAAAATTACACCAGGTTATTACTTCTATTTAGGTAAATAAACCTGGTGTCTAAATCTAACAGTCTTGCCTAATATTTTAAATTAATTTTTTAAATGCCTATTATGCATCTCATATTATTCTCATGAAACATTTCATCAAAAGGAAAGATAAAACCAAGGGCATACCAGTCTACTGGCAGTGACAGATACTAGATATTAGAGAGGCATATAGAAAATCTCTTTCATTGCAAACACTCTGAATGACATCCAAATCAAGATAAATATCAGATGGATCTGAATTTTTTTAAAAGGGCTGAAATCCATTAAGTGAACAGAAATGTTTTCTTGCAATAGCTAAAAAGAGAGCGAGAGAAAGAGAAATATAGAACTGCAAGGATAAAGAATAATCTAATAAGACAGGTTAGAAATTCCTTTTTTTTTTTTTTTTTTTTTTTTTTTGAGACGGAGTCTCGCTCTGTCTCCCGGGCTGGAGTTGCAGTGGCCGGATCTCAGCTCACTGCAAGCTCCGCCTCCCGGGTTCACGCCATTCTCCTGCCTCAGCCTCCCGAGTAGCTGGGACTGCAGGCGCCGCCACCTCGCCCGGCTAGTTTTTTGTATTTTTTAGTAGAGACGGGGTTTCACCATGTTCACCAGGATGGTCTCGATCTCCTGACCTCGTGATCCACCCGTCTCGGCCTCCCAAAGTGCTGGGATTACAGGCTTGAGCCACCGCGCCCGGCCGGTTAGAAATTCTTGAGCTCAATATTTTATTACAAGCAAAATTAATTTTTCTCCCTACTTAATAGAAATATTAATTGAAAATCTCTCCAACAACAAACTATAGCTAAACAATTTCCAATTACCCATATTCATAAAGAGAGGCTCAAGGGTGTGATGTAATACAGAGATTGTTTACCTTTGCCTCATTATTAATTTCTAATTAAGATTTTGCATGGCCAGCCTAACCTGTTTATGTTCGTTGAGTATACCTTATCCAAGGGCCAAGAAATTATCAGGAGTATAATTTGTACTGCATGTATTTTTGCAGCTGTATGTATTTTTAGATTTTAAGTACCTTTTATTGAAGTATAACATTAAAAATACCCAAATCATAATATACAGCTTCATGAGTATTCACAGACTAAATTAAACTATTAACTTTAAACCAGGTCAACAAATAGAATATTTCTTGCACCCCATCTTGTCTCCCGAACCATCCCAAGCCCCCACCACAATTTCCTGTTTCTGATGGTCACCTTCATTCTGTTTTGTTGTTGTCGTTGTTGTTGTTGTTGTTTTGAGAGGGACTGAGTCTCGCTCTGCCACCCAGGTTGGAATGCAGTGGCACAATCTCGGCTCACTGAAACCCCCACCTCTCAGGTTCAAGCAAGTCTCCCTGCCCCGGCCTCCCAAGTAACTGGGATTATAGATGCCTACAGTCATGCCTGGATAATTTTTTTTTTTAATTTTTAGTAAAGACGGGATTTCGCCATGTTGGCAAGGCCGGTCTCAAACTCCTGACCTCGGGTTGTCCGCCTGTCTTGGCCTCCCAAAGTGCTGAGATTACAGAAATGAGCCACTGCACCTGGCCACAAGTTGACCACCATTCTGACTTTAAATACTACATTAGTTTATATATGTTATTTATATATTTATAATTTTTGGCATAGATTGGTGTATAGAAAGGTTACTGATTTTTGTATGTTATATATTTTATATATATGTTAATTATATATTTATATATATGTATGTATAAATAAATATATACATATATATTTTTTTTTTTTGAGACATAGTCTCACTCTGTTGCCCAGCCTGGAGTTCAGTGGTGTGAGCTTGGCCTATTGCCACCTCCACATCCCGGGTTCAAGCAATTCTCCTGCCTCAACCTCCTGAGTAGCTGGGACTACAGGTGTGCACCACTATGCCTGGCTAATTTTTGTATTTTTAAGTGGAGATGGGGTGTCACCATATTGACCAGGCTGGTCTCGAACTCCTGACCTTGTGATCCACCTGCCTCAGCCTTCCAAAGTACTGGGATTACAGGCATGAGCCACTGTGACTAGCCAGTTTTTTAATATTTTTGAACTTCATAGAAATGGAACCAGACAGTGTTTTTGACTCGGTAGTGTTTTTAAGACTCACTCACATTGTTGCATGTAGTTGTAGTGTATTCACTCTCATTATTGTACAATGTTAATGTATCATAATTAATTCATCCATTCTTTTTTTTTTTTTTTTTTTTTGGAGACGGAGTCTCGCTCTGTCGCCCAGGCTGGAGTGCAGTGGCCGGATCTCAACTCACTGCAAGCTCCGCCTCTCGGGTTTACGCCATTCTCCTGCCTCAGCCTCCCGAGTAGCTGGGACTACAGGCGCCCGCCGCCTCGCCCGGCTAGTTTCTTGTATTTTTTAGTAGAGACGGGGTTTCACCGTGTTAGCCAGGATGGTCTCGATCTCCTGACCTCGTGATCCGCCCGTCTCGGCCTCCCAAAGTGCTGGGATTACAGGCTTGAGCCACCGCGCCCGGCCGACATTAATTCATCCATTCTATGATTCACGGGTTGTTGGGTAGTTTAACCATTGTGCTATTAGGAAAAATGCTGCCATGAACACTCGTATGTCTTTTTATAAACTGATTTAAACATATCTTTGGCCATACGCCTAGGACTGGAATTATTTGGGTCATATATTCAACTTTAATAGATACTGACACAGAATTTTCCAAAAGGGTCAGACCACTTTGCATCCTCACCATCAGTGTATGACAGCTCTGGATACATTGCATCCTTTTTAGTAGGCGTTGTTGGATCTGGATCTTTCTTTCTTTCTTTTTTCTTTCTTTCTTTTTTGTTTCTTTCTTTTTAAATTTGGCTATTCTGCTGGTGCATTGTGGTATATCATTGCATTTGTTTTTATTTTAACTATTATTTTAGGTTCATGAGTGCATGTGCAGGTTTGTTATATAGATAAACTCATGTCACAAGGATCTGGTGTATTTAGTCACCCAGATACTAAGCAGAATGCCCAGTAGTTTTTATGATTCTCTCCTTCCTGTCACCCTCCACCCTCAAGTAGGCCCTGGTATCTGTTGTTCTCTTCTCTGTGTCCATATGTTCTCATTATTTAGCTTCCACTAATAAACGAGAACATGCAGTATTTGTTTTTCTGTTCCTGCATTAGCTTGCTAAGGATAATGGCCTCCAGCTCCATCCATGTTCCTAAAAAGGACATGATCTCTATCTTTTTTAGGGCTGCATCGTATTCCATGGTGTATGTATGAGATGTTTTCTTTATCTAGTCTACCACTGAGGGGCATTTAGGTTGATTCCATGTCTTTGCCATTGTGATAGTGCTGCAATGAACATTCATGTGCATGTGTCTTTACGGTAGCATGATCTATGTTCCTCTGGGTATATAGTTAGTAATGGGATTGCTGGGTTAAATTGCAGTTCTGTTTTAAGTTTTTTGAGGCATCACTACACTGCTTTCCAAATGACTGAACTAATTTGCATTCTCACCAATGTACATAAGCCTTTCCTTTTCCTCAGGACCTCACCAACATCTGTTATTTTTTGACTTTTTAATAATAACCATTCTGACTTGTGTGAGATGGTGTCTCATGGTTTTGATTTGCATTTCTCTAATGGTTAGTGATATTGAGCATTTTTCATATGCTTGTTGGTCACATGTATGTCTTTTTTGAAATGTCTTTTCATATCCTTTGTCCACTTTATAATGGGGTTGTTTGGTTTTTGCTTGTAAAAATAAGCTTCTTTTAGATTTCTTTTAGATTAGTTATTAGACCTTTGTCAGAGGCATAGTTTGCAAATATTTTCTCCCTTTCTACAGGTTGCCTGTTTACTCTGTCGATAGTTTCCTTTGCTGTGCAGAAGCTCTTTAGTTTAATTAGATTCCATTTGTCAGTTTTAGTTTTGGTTGCAATTGGTTTTGGTATGTTCATCATACAGTCTTTGCCAGGACCTATATCCAGAATGGCATTTCCTGGGTTGCCTTCAAGGGTTTTTATAGCTTTACATTTTACATGTAAGTCTTTAATCCATCTTGATGTGATTTTTGTATATGGTGTAAGGAAGGGGTTCAGCTTCAATCTTCTGCATATGACTAGCCAGTTTTCCCAGCACCATTTATTAAATATGGAGTCCTTTCCCTATTACTTATTTTTGTCAGCTTTGTGAAAGATCTGAGGTTTGTAGGTGTGCAGCATTATTTCTAGGTTCTCTATTGTGTCACATAAGTCTTTGTGTCTGTTTTTGTACCAGTATCATGCTGTTTTCGTTACTGTAGCCTATACTATTGTTTGAAGTCAGATAGTATGATGCCTCCAGCTGTTCTTTTTGCTTAGGATTTTCTTGGCTATGTGGGCTCTTTTGTGGTTCTATATTAATTTTAAAATAGATTTTTCTAGTTCTGTGAGGAATATCATTGGTAGATAAACATAAGATAAAATCTATACATTGCATTGGGCAGTATGTCCATTTTTACAATATTGATTTCTCCTATACATGAGTATGGCATGTTTTTCCATTTGATTGTGTTATCTCTGATTTCTTTGAACAGTGCTTTGTAATTCTCATTGCAGAGATCTTTCACCTTTCTGATTAGCTGTATTCCTAGGTTTTATTTTATTTATTTTGCTTTATTATTTGTGGCTATTGTGAATGGGACTGTGTTCTTGATTTGGCTCCAGCTTGGACGTTGTTGTATAGAAACGTTAATGATTTTTGTACATTAATTTTGTATCCTGAAACTGCTGAAGTTGTTTATCAGATCTATGAGCTCTTCGGCAGAGATTATGGGGTTTTGTAGATACAGAATCGTGTCATCTGCCAACAGGGATAGTTTGACATCTCCTCTTCCTATTTGAATGCCTTTTATTTCTGTCTCTTCCGTGATGGCTGTGACCAGAATTTCCAACACTGTGTTGAATAGGAGTGGTGAGAGTGGGCATGCTTGTACTCTGCCAGTTTTTATGGAAATATTTCTAGCTGTTATTCATTCAGTATAATATTAGCTGTAGGTTTGTCCTAGATGGTTATTATTCTGAAGTATGTTCCCTGAGGAACATATTGAGGGTTATTGAGGGTTTAAGGTTTTAAACATGAAGGGATGCTAAATTTTATAGAAAGTCTTTTCAGCGTCTATTGAGATGATCATGTAGTTTTTGTTTTTAGTTCATGTTTGTGATGAATCACATTTATTGATTTGTGTATGTTGAACCAAACTTGCATCCCAAGGATAAAGCATACTTCATCAAGATGGATTAGCTTTTTGAGGTATTACTAGGTTCAGCTTGCTAGTATTGTGTTGAGGATTTTTGCATCAATGTTCACCAAGGATATTGGCCTGACATTTTCTTTTTTTTGTTGTCTCTGCCAGGTTTTGGTATCAGAATGATGCTGGCCTTATAGGATGAGTTAGGAAGGAGTCCCTCCTCCTCAATTTTTTGGAATAACTTCAATAGGAATGGTACTAGCTCTCCTTTGTACATGGTGAATCCTTCTGGTCCTGGGCTTTTTATGATTGGTGGGCTACTGATTACAGATTCAGTTTCAGAGCTTGTTATTGTTCTTTACAAAGATTCAGTTTCTTCCTGGTGCAGTCTTGGAAGTGTGTATGCATCCAGGAATTTATCCACTTATTCTAGATTGTCTAGTTTGTGTGCATAGAGGGGTTCACAGTAGTCTCTGACGGTTATGTGTATTTCTGTGAGGTCAATGGTCACGCCCCGCTTGTCATTTCTAATTGTGTTTATTTGTGTCATCTCTCTTTTCCTGTTTATTAGTCTAGCTAGCAGTCTAGCTATCTTGTTAACTGTTTTTTAAAATACAAAGTCCTGCATTTATTGATCTTTTCTATGGATGTTCATGTCTTACTCTCTCCAGATCTGATTTTGGTTATTTCTTGTCTTCAGCTAGTTTTGGATTTGGTTTGTTCTTCCTTCTCTAGCTCTTCTCATTGTGATGTTAGGTTGTTCATTTGAGATCATTCTAACTTTTTGATACAGGCATTTAGCACTATAAATTTCCCTCTTAAAATGGCCTTAGCTGTGTCCCAGAGATTATGATGTATTGTATCTTTGTTCTCATTACTCTAAAAGAACTTCTTGATTTCTGCCTTAATTTCATTGTTTAACCAAAAGTCGTTCAGGAGCAGGTTTTCTAATTTCCAAGTAATTGTGTGGTTTTGAGCAATTTTCTTAATCTTGATTTCAATTTATATTGCTCTATGGTCCAAAAGTGTGGTTACTATGATTTCATTTTTTGAATTTGCTGAGGATAGTTCTATGTCTGATTGTGTGGTGGATTTTAAAGTATGTGCCATGTGGCAATGAGAAGAATATAAATTCCATTGTTTATGGATGAATAGTTCTGTGGAGGTCTATAAGGTCCATTTGATCAAGTGTTGAGTACAAGTCCTAATTATCTTTGTTAATTTTCTGCCTCAATAATCTGTCTAACACTGTCAATGGGGTGTTGAATTCTCCCACTATTATTGTGTGGGAAGTCTCCCACTATTATTTCGTAGGTCCCTAAGAACTCGCTTTATGAATCTGGCTGTTTCTGTGTTAGGTACACATATATTTAGCATAGGTAGGTCTGGTTGTTGAACTCTTTACCATTATGTAATACCTTTCTTTGTCTTTTTTGATCATTGTTGGTTTAAAGTCTGTTTGGGGCTGGGTGCAGACGCTTATACCTATAATCCCAGCACTTTGGGAGGCCGAGATGGGTGGACGACTTGAGATCAGGAGTTCAAGACCAGCCTGGCCAACATGGTGAAACTTCATCTATACTAAAAATACAAAAAATAGCTGAGTATAGTGGCAGTTGCCTGTAATCCAGGCTACTCAGGAGGCTGAGGCAGGAGAATTGCTTGAACCTGGGAGGCAGAGATTTCAGTGAGCTGAGATTGCACCACTGCACTCCAACCTGGGCAAAAGACCAAGACTCCATCTCAAAAAATAAAAAATAAAAATAAAAAAATTAAGTCTGTTTTGTCTGAAATTAGGATGCAACCTGTGCTTTTTTCTGATTTCTCTTTTGCTTGGTAGATTTTTCTCCATCCCCTTATTTTGAACCCATAGGTGTCATTGCATATAAGATGGGTCTCTTGATGACAGCATACAGTTGTGTCTTGCTTCCATATCTAGCTTGCCACTCTGTGCCATTTAATTGGGGCGTTTAGTCCATGTACATTCAAGGCTACTACAGATATGTGTGGATTTGGTCTGTCATCATGTTTTCAGCTGATTATTATGCAGATTTGTTTCTGTGGTTGCTTTATAGTGTCACTAGTCTGTGTACTTAAGTATGGTTTTGTATTTGCTGGTAATGTTCATTCCTTTCCATATTTAATGTTCTTTTCAGGAGCTGTTGTAAAGCAGGTTTAGTGGTAAAGAATTCCCTCAGCATTTGCTTGTCTAAAAAGGATCTTATTTCGCCTTCACTTATGAAGTTTACTTTGACTGGACATGAAATGCTTGGTTGAAGTTTTTTTTTTTTTTTTTTTTTTTAGTAATAAAACTTGTATATAGGCCCTCAATCTCTTCTGGCCTATAGGGTTTCTGCTGAAAGGTTCACTGTTAACCTAATGGGGCTCCCTTTGTAGATAACCTACCCTTTCTCTCCACCTGCCTCTAACATTTTTTCTTTCATTTTGACTTTGGAAAATCTGATGATTATGCATCTTGGTGATGATCTTCTTATATAGCATCTTGCAAGGTTCTCTGCATTTTCTGATTTGAATGTTGGTCTCTCTAGAGATGTTAGGGAAGTTTTCATGGACAATATTCTAAAGTATGTTTTCCAAGTTGCTTACTTTCTCCGTCTCTTTCAAGAACACCAATGATTCACAGATTTAGCCTCTTTGCAGGATCCTGTATTTCTCAGAAGTTTTGTTTGTTCCTTTTCATTCTTTTTTCTTTATTTCTGCCTACCTTATTTCAGAGAGCCTGCCTTCAAGTTCTGAGAGTCTTTCCTAAGCTTGGCCTATTCTGTTGTTAATATGTGCAATTTAACATTGCACTTCTAACCTTTATTTTCCTGAAAGTTATTGAGGTCAAATTTGTCTTTTTGATATTCTCTGTTGTAAATTACCTATCTTTTACCCATTTTGCTATTATATTTTTCAATCAATAGATTGAAAAATGTCAAAAGATTGACGTAACAAATCTTTTACCCATTTTTCCATTATATATTTTATCTTTTACATACTGATTTATAGGAGCTCAGTATGTATGTCAGACATTGGTCTTCTGTTAGATATATTCATTGCAAACATCTACTTTTAAACTGTAGCTTATTTTCTCAATATTTTCTAGATCTGAGATTTTTAAATTTATATTTTAATCCCATGTGCCTAACCAAGAGTCAGTTTTTCCAAGAAAAAAAGTAGATTACAATAAAGGAAACATGGCTTAGGCATACTGAGAAGACTGAAATAACATTTGTTAGAAACTGTAATACACCATTTACTTACTGTTTCCCAGTTTTCTCATCTTTAGAGTGTATTTGTTTTGTATAAAATTTCTCATAACGTTAAACTGTCTAGAATAGCAAAAAAAAAAAAAAAAGGTAGTAGGAGAGATTAATAAATGCTAAATAATAACATCAAAATGTATAAAAATGGACTGGGACTGGCCTTTTGAGCTGATACACCTTGATATATTCTTCTACAGAACACTTACGTAAACTCTGCACAAGGAGAAATTTTGTTAAAATCTATTGCAGAAAACAATTACCCTCAGCATAGGATGGAGTATATAAAACAAAGAGGAAAGAGCTCAGCGAATTATCCATAAAGTCACCCAAACTTCATATTGATTTAAGAACAAATAGTGTCTGGTGAGTGTTTGATCAACTACACTGTCAGCAACATCAACTTAAACACAAAATATGCAAAGAAAATATAGTACTGAGATACGGTGGCTGCCACATGGGTGTTTGTTACTTGGGAGCTCTGAGAGCAGCTCCACACAGTGCTACTAATACATTCTGAAAAGGCATATCATGTCCTGACCAAAAGAAAAGAAAAATCCAGTGAAGCTTACATTGCTGTCAATAAATTAAGTATTAATTGTCAAGGTCCCTGCCCCTGTTGCCCAACACTGGGAAGAAAACTTAAATTCTGGGCTCACCCCAGGGAAGTGGTATGATTCCCAGGAATGCCAAGCTAAGATCTGCAGCCAGAACTCAAATGGGAGAGGAACCCATTCTCTCAGAACACTGACAGGGAGCATGGCTACAAACACAAGAAAATACAGAGGAGCCATGTGACTCAACAAGCATCTACCTACTGGTGATTACACTTAAGTGCCACCTACTGGATCACAGTCTAAACTCCAAAACCAAAAATACTTTGCTAATAATATGCCTTCCCATCTCTCCAACCTTTGAAACCAAGGACAAGAATTCAGTGACAAATAAAGACCCTACACAAAGCCATTGCCCTCTGAAAACATCCAGAAATGAAGACAACTGATTATACTGAAATTAAACCACAGTTAAAGGAACATCAGCTCACACAGATAAGAAACAACCAGTATGAAAACTCTGGGAACTTAAAAAGCCAGTGTCTTCTTTTCTCCAAATGACCTCACTAGTTCCCCCAGCAATGATTCTTAACCATGCTGAAATGACTGAACTAACAGACACAGAATTCAGAATATGGATAGGAATGAAGATCACTGAGATTCATGAGAAAGTCAAAATCTAATTAAAGAAATGTAAGGATTACAATAAATTATATAGCAACTGAGAGAAAAAAATAGCTTTTTTTTTTTTTTGAGACTGAGTCTTGCTCTGTTGCCCAGGCTGGAGTGCAGTGATGCAATCTCGGCTCACTGCAAGCTCTGCCTCCTGGGTTCATGCCATTCTCCTGCCTCAGCCTCCCAAGTAGCTGGGACTACAGGTGCCCACCACCACGCCTGGCTAATTTTTTTTTTTTTTTTTTGTATTTTTAGTAGAGATGAGGTTTCACCATGTTAGCCGGGATGGTCTCAATCTCCTGACCTCGTGATCTGCCTGCCTCGGCCTCCCAAAGTGTTGGGATTACAGGCATGAGCCAACAAGCCTGGCCAAAAATAGTTATTTTTAAAAAGAACCAAACTGATTCAATAGAGCTGAAAAACACACTACAAGAATTTCCTAACACAATGGCAAGTATTCATAGCAGAATAGACCAAGCTGAAGAAAAATTATCAGAGCTCAAAGATTTGTTTTCTAAACTAACTCAGATAGAGGAAAGTAAAGAAAAAAAAACAAAGAGGAATGAACAAATTCTCCAAGAAATATGGGATTATGCAGAGACCAAATCTGAGACTTATTGACAGTTCCTGTAAAAAATGAATAGAAGTAACTTGGAAAACATATTTGAGGACATTATCCATGAATATTTCCCCAACCTCACTGGATAGGCCAACATCCAAATTCACAAAATGCACATTACTCCTGTGAGATGCTATACAAGACAATCACTCCCCAAATGCATAGTAATCAGATTCTCCAAGGTTGACATGAAAGAAAAAATGTTAAAGACTTTAGAGAGAAGGGACAGATTACCTGCAAAGGAAAAGCCATCAGGCTCACAGCAAGCATTTTAATGGTAATGTTCCAAGCTACAAAAGATTGGGGGCCTATATACAGCATTTATAAAGAAAATAATAAACTCCAACTGAGAATTTCATATTCAGTCAAACTAAACTTCATCAGTGAAGTTGAAATAAGATCCCTTCCAGACAAGCAAATGCTAAGGGAATTCATCACCACAAGAGCTGCCTTACAAGAGGTCCATAAGGGAGTGCTAAATATGAAAATTAAAGATCATTACTGGCTGCCTCAAAAACACACTTAAGTACAAAGGCCATAGCCATTGATACTATAAAGCAACTACACAAGATATAGCTCTCTCTCTCTCCCCCTCCATATACACATATACGTGTATATATATATATACACTCATATATACATATATACATATATATATTCATATATGTATATAGTTATAAAGCAGGTATTATGTTAGCCACATAATAATCAGCTAACAACATGATGACTGGCTCAGATTCATGAATATCAATATCAACCTTTAATGTTAATTAGCTAAATGCTTCAATTAAAAGACACAGAATGGCAAGTTGGATAAAGAAGCAATACCCAAACTTATGCTGTCTTCAAGAGACCCATCTCACATGCAATGACATACATACCTTCTAAGTGAAGGAATAAAGAAAAATCTACCAAGCAAACAACAACAACAACAAAGCAGGCAATGCTATCCTAATTTCAGAAGAAAGACTTTAAACCAATAAGGATCAAAAAAGACAAAGAAGGGCATAATGGTAAAGGGCCTAATTGAACAAGAACATTTTAACTATCTTAAATATATATGCTCCCAATACAGGAGAGCCTGGATTTATAAAACAAGTTCTTAGATGCTTACATAGAGACTCAGATAAACATTTCCATACCATCATACATTTCTCAAGGGCAAGATACTGTCTGTCCCAAGGCTATGATTACTGTTCACAATTACTTGGTTTCTCTTCCTATGGGAGAATTATATCTTCCTGACCTGTTGGACTCAGATTTGGCCTTGTGACTTACTCAGGCAAATAAAATGTAAGGGGAAGGGACATATGTCACTTCTGGGATAAATATTTGAAGGCATGTTCTCTTTCCCCTGCCCTATATTATGGAAATCTGATGTTGGGTTGGAGCTTCCATTAGACTGTGTCCCTGAATGACTCTGTTGAGTTGCCATGCTCCACTGGACATGTTGAATGAGTCAGAAATAAACTCTGTTACTGCAAACTGTTAAGATTTAAGTTGTTCAGTTCCATAGGAAAACTTCACTCATCCTGATTGACAGTACCCACATACTTTAGAATAAATGTTTTCATCCCACCAAAATTCATATGTTGAATCCTAACCCCTAAGATACTGGCATTAGGATGTGGGGCATTTGGGAGATGATTAGGTCATGAGGGTGAGCCCACATGAAAAGGATCATACCCTTATAAAATAAATCCCAAAGAACTCCCTTTTCCTTGTACCATGTAAGGACACAGTGAAAGGACAGCCATCTGTGAACCAGGAAGCAGGTGGGGCCAGACATACAATATAACCATGCCCTGTTCTTGAACTTCTCAGCCTCCAGAACTGTTAGAAACAAATTTCTGTTATTCATAAGCCACCTCATCTGTGGCATTCTGTTATAGCAGCCTAAATGAAACAAGACACTACAAACCAAACAAAAAATTCATGACACAAAATTGTGCTCTATAAAATATCGGGTTTTGTATGGGAGGTGTTTAAAGACAAGATAGGATAGAATTGTGAAACATACAGAAAGAAAGCAATATCAACCATCACTGATATTTTCACTCTCTAGTCTCCTAATAATCGTTACCTTCCTGATAACAAGTATTCTATCCATTACTGGTGGAAAAAAATTTAAAAGGAAATTTATATGTAAAATGAAAATATAGAAAATATCTGATTGCCAATTTATGTAAAGAAATATTTAGAGAAATACACAAAGTAGTGTTTCAAAACTTAAAAAATAACTTTCTTATGAGTAACAGTAAGATAATAATGATGGACAAAGCAATTAATGTTTACTATACAAGGGAAATATTAAGGATTTTCTATGACTAGAGCAAATAATCATTATTCTTACACTGTTTTTAGTAAATGAAGAATAGCCATTTACTAAAAAAGGTGTGAGAATATTTCTCTAGTGTAGTCTAACCAATGCTCACACCAAAACAAACTATAGAATTGATATAATTTGCTTTGGAGAATTCTAAATGAAATGCAAGACATTCTTTGGAAAAGCAGGTTCTTCTTTAAAATTATCATGACCAACAGTGATCCACTGAGTACAAATCACTCACCATAGCAATAACAAATCAGGCATTTTAATATTGTAGGAAATAGCTTTGTCAGTTACTGCAGCTGAGAGTAAACCATGATGATTCAGAGAAAAACTTCTTTTGGTGAATTTTTTCCTGTTTCTGCATAAACTGTTTTCCTTCTTTTCTATCAATTTACTTTAAACATATATATGCTTTACCAAACAAAAAATAGGATAATTGAAAATTGAAATAGTAAAACAGAAAGATATAGGAAATGAAAGGTAATCCAGTGGCAGAGCAAGGAGGCAGAATAAAAGCCCACACCATCCATCCTCCGTGCAGGAACACCAAATTTTGACAACCATCTGCACACAGAAAAGAACCATCACAAGAAGCAAAATTGGGTGAGCAATGGCAGTACATGGTTTTAACTTCAGATCACTGAAAGAGGTACTGAAGGGGGTAGGAGAAACAGTCAAATTGTTAAAACCACTCTTCCCCCATCCCTCAAATAATGGTCATGCCATTCAGACAGTCTGTGCACTTGGGGAGGGAGAGAGCAGTGACTGGGGTACTTTTGCATTGAATTCACTGCTGCACAGTCACTGCAGAGATCAAAGAAATGCTGGGCTCAGCTAGCACCCATGCATGGAGGGAGCATTTGGACCAGACTTAGCCAGAGGTGAACACCCATCCCAACAATCAGAACTTGAGTTTTTCAGAAAGCCTCACTACCATGGGCCAAAATGCTCCAGGGTGCTTGTGAAAGGCAGTCTAGGACACAAGGACTGCAGCTCCTAGATGACACCTAGGGCTGGGTTGGGCTCAGAGCCAGTGGACTAATCCTGGAGGAACCTTTCAGGCAGAGAACTCACAATACCTAGTTTGAGGAAACTCAAAGAAATTCAAGATAATACAGAGAAGGAATTCAGGATTCTATCAGATAAATTTAACAAAGATATTTAAATAATTAGAAATAATAAAACAGAAAATTCTGGAACTAAAAATTGCAGTGGCATGCAGAAGAATGCATCAGTCTTTTAATACAGACTTGATTAAGCAGAAGAAAGAATTAGTAAACTCGAAGACAGGCTACTTGGAAATAAACAGAGGAGACAAAAGAAAAAATAACAGAAAGGAAGCATGGCTACAAGATCCAAAAAATAGCCTCAAAAGGGCAAATCTAAGAGTTATTGGCTGTAAAGAAGAGGTAGGAAAAGAGATAGGGGTAAAAAGTTTGTTCAAAGGGATACTATCAGAGAACTTCCTAAACCAAGAGAAAGATATCAACATTCAACTACAAGAAAATTATAGAACACCAAGCAGATTTAACTGAAAGACTATCACAAGGCAATCAATAATCAAGTCCCCAAAGGTCAAGAATAAAGAAAGGATCCTAAAAGCAGCAACAGAAAAGAAACAACAAACAGTGGAGCTCCAATACATTTAGCAGCAGACCTTTCAGTGGAAGCCATATGGGCTAGGAAAGAGTGGCATGAAATATGTAAAGCACTGAAGGAAAAAAAAAAAAATTGACCCTAGAATACTATATTCAGTGAAAATATCCTTCAAGCATGAAGAATATTCCCAGAAAAACTAAAGCTGAGGGATTTCATCAACACTAGACCTATCCTGCAAGAACAAGTTCTTCAATCTGAAAAAAATAAGATGTAAATGAGCAAGAAGAAATCATGAGAAGATACAAAACTCACTGGTAATAGTAAGCACAAATAAAAACACAGAATATTGTAACATGGTAATTGTGGTATGTAAACCACTCTTATCTGAAATAAGACAGACAGACAAGAATAGAGAAATAAGAATGAAAACAATGAACAAAATATCCAAGAAACATGGAATCATGTAAAGACACCAAACCTATCACTGATTGGGGTACCTGAAACAGATGGGGAGAACAAAACCAAGTTGAAAAAAATACTTCAGGAGAACTTCCCCAACCTAGTAAAAGAGGCCAACATTCAAATTCAAGAAATGCAGAGAGCCCCTGTAAGATACTCCACAAAAATATCAACCCCAGAAAACATAATCATCAGATTCTCCAAGGTTGAAATGGGAAAAAAAAACATGTTAAGGGAATCCAGAGAGAAGAAGGCCAGATTACCTACAAAGGGAAACCCATCAGACTTACAGTGGACCTCTTGGCAGAAACCCTACAAGACAGAAGAGATTGAAGGCGAATATTCAACATTCTTAAAGAAAAGAATTTCCAACCCAGAATTTTATATTTGACCAAACTAAGCTTCATAAGCAAAGGAGAAATGAAATCCTTTTCAGATAAACAAATGTTGAGGCAATTCATCACCACCAGGCCTGCCTTGTAAGAGCTCCTGAAGGAAGTACTAAATATGGAAAGGGAAAACGTTACCAATCACTATAAAAACACACTGAAGTATGCAGACCAGTCAGACTGTAATGCAACCACATAAGTCTGGAAAACAACCAGCTAACATCATGATGACAGGATCAAATTCACACATAACAATGCTAACCTTCAATGCAAATAAGCTAAATGTGCAAATTAAAAGACACAGAATGGCAAGCTTAATAAAGAGTAAACACCCATTGGTATGCTGTCATCAAGAGATCTATCTCATGTGCAAAGCTACACATAAGCTCAAAATAAAGTGATGAAAGAAAATTTACCAAGCAAATGGGAAACAGAAAACAGCAGGGGTTACAATTCTAGTTTTTGACAAAACAGACTTTAAACCAACAAAGATGAAAAGAGACAAAGAAGGGCACTATGTGGTAAAAGGTTCAATTCAACAAGAAGCGCTAACTATCCTAAATATATATGCACACAATACAAGAGTACCCAGATTCATAAAGCAAGTTCTTAGGAACCCACAAAGAGACTTAGACTTCTGCACAATAATAGTGGGAGACTTCAATGCCCCATTGACAATACTAAGTCATCAAAAGAGAAAATTAACAGATATTCAAGACCTGAACTCAGCTCTAGATTAAGTGGACCTGATAGATATCCACAGAAATCTCCACCAAAAAACAACAGAATATACATTCTTCCCATCCCAAATGGAACTTACTCTAAAATTAATCACATAATCAGAAGTAAAACACTTCTCACCAAATGCAAAGGAACTGAAATCATAACAGTCTCTCAGACCACAGCATAATCAAATTAGAATACAAGATTAAGAAATTCACTCAAAACCACACAACTACATGGAAATTGAACAACCTGCTCCTGAATGACCCTTGGGTGAATAATGAAATTAAGGCAGAAATCAAGACTTCCTTTGAAATTAAAGAGAACAAAGAGACAATGTACTAGAATCTCTGGAACACAGGTAAAGCAGTGTTAAGAGGGGAACTCATAGCACTAAATGCCAACATCAAAAAGCTAGAAAGCTCTCAATGTAACCACCTAACATCTCGACTAAAAGAATCAGAGATCCAAGAACAAACAAATCCCAAAGCTAGCAGAAGACAAAAAATAACCAAGATCAGAGCAGAACTGAAAGAGATAGAGACATAAAAAAACCTTCAAAAAATCAACAAATCTAGGAGTTGGCATTTTGAAATAAAAAATTAATAAAATATATAGACTGCTGGCTAGACTAATAAGGAATAAAAAAGAGAAGAATCA
The DNA here is from genome assembly GCF_003255815.1 of Theropithecus gelada. Classification (NCBI taxonomy): domain Eukaryota; kingdom Metazoa; phylum Chordata; class Mammalia; order Primates; family Cercopithecidae; genus Theropithecus; species Theropithecus gelada. The sequence goes on from NW_020257631.1 coordinate 327,911, forward strand.
GATAGATGCAGTCAGAAATGATAAGAGGAATGTCACCCACTAACATCACAGAAATACAAACAACCATCAGAGAATACTATAAACATCTTTATGCATATAAACTAGAAAATCTGGGAAAAAAATAGATAAATTTCTGGATATATGGACCCTCCCAAGACTGAACCAGGAAGAAACTGAATCCCTGAATAGACCAATAATGAGTTCAGAAATTGGCAGTAATAAATTACCTACCAACCAACCTAAAACAACCCCAAAGACCAGACAAAATCACAGCTGAATTCTACCAGGCGTAAAAAGAAGAGATAACACCATTTCTACTAAAACAACTCAAAAACATTGAAAAGGAAGGACTCTTCCCTAATTCATTATATGAGGCCAGCATCATCCTAATAGCAAAACCTGGCAGAGACACAACAACAACAACAACAAAAACGTCAGGCAAATATCCCTGATGAACATTGAAGCAAAAATCCTCAACAAAATACTAAATCTAGCAGCATATCAAAAAGATTATCCACCATGATTACGCTGGCTTCATCTTCAGGATGCAAGGTTGGTTCAACATACACAAATCAATAAATGATTCATCACATAAACAAAACTAAAGACAAAATCACATGATTATTTCAATAGATGCAGAAAATGCTTTTGATAAAATTCAGCATCTCTTCATGCTAAAAACTTTCAATAAACTAGGTATTGAAGCAATATACCTCAAAATAATAAGAGTCATATATGAAAAACCCACAACCAAGATCATACTGAATGGGTAAAAGCTGATAGTATTCCCCTTGAAAACTGGCACAAGACAAGGATGCCCTCTCTCAACACTCCTATTCAACATACTATTGGAAGTTCTGGCCAGGGCAATCAGGCAAGAGAAAGAAATAAAGTGTACTCAGATGCGAAGAGAGGAAGTCAAATTATTTTTGTTTGCTGATGACATGATGCTATATCTAGAAAACCCCATTATCTCAGTCCAAAAGCTTCTTAAGCTGACAAGCAACTTCAGCAAAGTCTCAGGATACAAAATCAATACGCAATAATTACAAGCATTCCTATACGCCAACAACCATCAAGCCAAGAGCCAAATCATGAATGAACTGCCATTCAGAATTGCTACAGAAAGAATAAAATACCTAGGAATACAGCTAACAGGGAAGTGAAGGACCACTTCAAGGAAAACTACAAACCACTGCTCAAAGACATCAGAGAGGACACAAACAAATGGAAAAACATCTCATTCTCATGGAGAGGAATAATTAATATGATGAAAATGTCCATACTGCCCAAAGTAAATTATAGATTCAATGACATTCCCATTAAACTACCATTGACATCCTTCACAGAATTAGAAAAAAAAAAACTGTTTTAAAATTCATTTGAAAACAAAAATGGACCTACGAACAGCCCACACAATTCTAAGTGAAGAGAACAAAGCTGGAGGCATCACACTACCCAACTTCAAACTATACTACAAGGTTACAGTAATCAAAACAGCATAGTACTGTTTCAAGAACAGTCACATACACCAATGGAACCGAATAGAAAACTTGGAAATAAGACTGACAAATAAAACCATCTGATCTTTGACAAACCTGAAAAACCTGACAAAAACAAGCATTAGGGAAATGATTCCCTATTCAATAAATGGTTCTGGGATAATGTGCTAGCAATATGCAGAACACTAAAACTAGACCCTTTCCTTACACCATATACAAAAATTAACTCAAGATGGATTAAAGACTTAAATGTAACACTCAAAACTACAAAAAAAGAAAAAAGAAAAAAAACCTAGGAGAAGATCTAGGCAACACCATTCAGGACATAGGCATGGCCAAAGAGTTCATGATGAAGGCACCAAAAGCAATTGCTACAAAAGCAAAAATTGACATATGGGATCTAATTAAACTAAAGACCTTCTGCACAACCAAAGAAACTGTTATCAGAGTAAACAGACAACCTACAGAATGGGAGAAAATGTTTGCAATCTATCCATCTGACAATGTCTAATATCCAGAGTCTACAAGGAACTTGGATAAATTTACAAGAAAAAAACAAACAATTCCATTAAATAGTGGACAAAGGACATGAAAATACACTTCTCAAAAGAATACATACGTCCCGCCAACAAACATAAGAAAAAAACCTCAACATCACTGATCATTAGAGAAATGTTCATCAAAACCACAAATTAATACCGACTCATGCCAGTCAGAATAGCTTTTTTTTTCCCCTCGAGACAGTCTCACTCTGTCTCCCAGGCTGGAGTGCAGTGGTACAATTTTGACTCACTGCAACCTCACCAGAATGGCTATTGTTAAAAAGTCAAAAAACAACAGATGCTGCCAGGTTGTAAAGAAAAACTAATTTACACTCTCACCAATGCTTTTCACTGCTGGTAGGATTGTAAATTAGTTCAACCATTGTGGAAGTTACTGTGTTGATTCCTCAAAGACCTAGAGGCAGAAATACCATTTGACCTAGCAACCCCATTGCTGGGTATATACCTAAAGGAATATAAATCATTCTATTATAAAGATATATGCACACATATGTTCACTGAAGCACTGCTCACAACAGTAAAGACATGGAATCAACTTAAATGCCCATCAATGATATACTGGATAAAGGAAATGTGGAACATCTAAACCATGGAATACTATGTAGCCATAAAAAAGAATGAGATTATGTCCTTTTCAGGGACATGGATAGAGTTGGAAGCCATTATCTTTCAGCAAACTAACACAGAAACAGAAAACCAGACACCACATGTTCTTACTTATAAGAGGAAGCTGAATGATGAGAACACCTGTACAAGTGGAGAGGAACCACATACACTGGGGCCTGCTAGGGGGTGGTGGGATGAGAGAGAGCATCAGGAAGAATAGCTAATGGGTGCTAGTTTTAATACCTAGGTGATGAGAACATCTGTGCAGCAAACCACAATGGTACGCATTTACTTATTTAACAAACCTACACATCCTACACATGTACCCACTAACGTAAAATAAAAGTTGAAGAAAAATTTACAAATTAAAATAAAATCAAAAATGTAAAAGAAGATGTTACAACTGATAATGCAGAAATTCAAAGGGTCATTAGTGGTGACTATAAGCAACTATATACCAATAAATTAGAAAATCTAGAGGAAATGGATAAGTTCCTAGACACATACAACCTACCAAGATTGAACCATGAAGGAATCCAGAACCTGAATAGACCAATAATAAGTAATGAGATCAAAGTCATAATGAAAATTATCTCAGAAAAGCTTGGGACCCAATGACTTCACTTCTGATTCTACCAGTTTAAAAAAGAACCAACACTAATCTACTCAAACTGTAACAAAAAAAACAGAGGATAAGGAAGTACTTCCAAACTCATTTATGAGGTCAGCATTACGCTGATACCAAAACCAAAGGCACATCAAAAAAAGAAAACTAAAGGTTAACATCTCTAATGAATATTGATGCAAAAATCCTCAACAAAATACTAGCAAACAAAATTCAATAATACATTTTAAAAATCATTCATCATAGCCAAGCAAGATTTATTCCAGGGATGCAAGGATGCTTCGACATGTGCAAAACAATCAATGTCAATTATCACATTGGAAGAATGAAGGACAAAAACCTTATTATCATTTCAATTTATGCTGAAAATGCATTTGATAAACTTTAACACCACTTCATAATAGAAACTCTCGAAAAACCTGGTATAGAACGGGTGTACCTCAACATAATAAAAGTCACTTAGACCCACAGCTAGTATCATATGGCATGGGGAGAAACTGAAAGCTTTTCTCTAAGATCTGGAACATGACAAGGATACTCACTTTCATCTCTATTATTCAACGTAGTACTGGAAGCCCTATCTATAGCAATCAGACAAGTGAAAGAAATAAAGGACATCCAAATTGGAAAGGAGAAAGTCAAATTATCTTTGTTTGCAGATGATATGAGCTGGACATTGGGGAATAATAAAAGAGTCAATTGGCCAAGAAGTCATCACAATCTAAATGACAGGTACAAAATATCTGAAGTAAAAACTGATAGAACTGAAAAGAGAAATATTCAGATCCACAATTATAATCATAGACTTCAACACCCATCTACCAACAATTGATGGACCAACTATGCAGAAAATCAGGAAGGATATAAAAGAACTCAACCAAAGAATCAAATTAACACTTATAGAATATTACGCTAAAAATAGCAGAATACAAACACTCAGAATGTACACCAAGATACTCTATATCATAGGTCACAAAACAAATTTCATGTAATTTAAGTCGCATACAGTGTATACTCTGCCCATGATAGAATCACACTAGAAATCAAAAACAGAAAGATAACCAGGAAATCTACACATATTGGAAACTAAACATAGTCTTCTAAATAATTTGTAGGTCGAAGTGCAATTCTCAACCAAATTTAAAAATACACTGAAACGAATAAAAATTAAAATACAGTATATCAAAACTGGATGTAGTAAAGCAGTGTTAAAGCAGGGCCACTTATATCGTAAATAAATTATTTAAGTTCCAATATCAAAAACCTAATAAAGAAAATCAAAATAAATCAAAAACAATCTGAAGGAAGTAATAAAGATAAAAAACAATTCCCCCAAAATGTAAACTACCAAAACTCACCAAGTGTGAAATATATCAGTTGCTCTATAATTAAGAAAATTCCATTAATAATTTTTTAAAACCTCCTCAAAAAAAGATGAGGATTTCAGTGGAAAATTCTCCCAAATGTTTAAAGAAGAATTAACACCAATTCTATATAATCTCTTCAGAAAGCAGAGGAGGAGACACTTCCCAACTCATTCTATAAAACCACTATTAGCATGATAATAAAATCAGGCAAATAAAATAAAATATATCAGAAGAAAACTACAGATCACTATCCTGCATGAATACAGATGCAAAACTTCTTAACAAAACTCTAGCAAATAGATTTCAACAATATATAAAAATAATAATATCCCATAACTAAGTGACTCTTATCCCAGGAATGCAAGGCTGGTTCACTACTCAAAAATCAACCTACATAAAACACAATATTAACAAGTTAAAAAAGAAAAATAACATGATCATATTAATTGATATAGAAAAAATATTTGGCAAAATCTAATACCCATTATGATAAAAATTCTCAGAGAATCAGGATAGAGAAAAACATTCTAAACTTGGTAAAGAACACTACATTAAAAAATCTATACTTAACATCATATTTATGGTGAAAGACTAAATGCTTTCCCTACAATATTGAGAAGAAAAGAAGGTTCAATCTCACCACTACTATTTGGCGTAATACTGGAAATTCTAGCAATGTGAATAGGCAAAAAACTGAAGATAAAAACATAATAAAAGCCATATATATTGAAAATAAGAAATAAAACTGCTCCTATTTGCAAATGACATGCTGTCCATGTAGAAAATCCAAATTATTTTTTTAATTATATTATTAGTAAATTACTTCATAAAAGTATTATTAGTAAATTAGTTCATAAAAGTGGGATATTACATTTATATATATTAGGAATGAACAATGGCACTATTCTCCAAATTTTCCTACAGATTTAACAGAACCCTTATCAAAATCCCAGCTAGACTTCTCACAAAATTATCCTAAGATTCATATGGAAACTCATGGTTCCCAGACTCACCAAAACAATATTGAAAAAGAAGAACTAAGTTGAAGAACTCACACCAATTTCAAAACATAATACAAAACTACAGTAATTATATGGCACTGGCATAAATATAGACAAACAAATCAATGGGATCGAACTGAGATTTCAGATATAGACTCTATATTTATGGCCATTTGATTTTTGACAAAAATGTCAAGACAATTCAATAGCGAAAGAATAGCTTGGCCAACAAATAGTGGAAGGACACCAAAAGGATAAAATTGGACCTATACATTATATGGTACACAAAAATTAATCGTAAATGTGTCAGAGGTTTCATGGTTTCTTAGATGTGACACCAAAGCACACAAAAAAGAGATGAATTGGACTCCACCAACATTTTAAAACTTTCATCCTGTAAAGGACAATCAAGAAAGTGAAAAGAGGTGGTAACCAGTAAAATGGCAGATAGGAGACAGGACTAACATGCAGCTCCCACTTGGATGAACAGAACAGTGTGTGAAGGCTCACATCATGAATTTTTCCTCCAAGAACCACCACAGGAACATATGAGGAAAACCAAACTAATTCACGGACCTTTTGGAAAAAGTGGCTTGCCACTGGAAACTCTGAGACAGCCAAAAAACTGTGAGTTCCCAAAGTGTGAGAGGGGAAAAAGTCTGCTTCTGAACACATCCCCACTGGGGAACCTGAAAATCCAGATCACAGTAGAAAGATTTCACCTTACCTAGAGCTGAAATGGATTTAGGGAGCCAAGCAAAATACAAAAGTAGAAGAACCAGCAGTACCTGTAGGTACTCCTAAGTCCCCAGCTTGAGCCCAGGGAAGCCATCCCAGGCAATATCTCACAGGGGTCCTTGGAGAAGGTAGTCAGAAGAATTGGGGAGGGGTCACAGGGTGAAGGAAGCTTCTAGCTAAACTTTGTAATAATTTTGACTGAGCATGAATTTTCCTGAGCAGAATCCAGGGGTGGGGTGCAAAGGAGAAGTGCAGGTATGAGTACAGAAGCAATAGCCAAAGGCACAAGCAGGAAGGAAGCGGCAGGGTCTGAGACCCCTGTTTGCTTCCTCAGCAGACAGGCTTGTAGCCTGGGGCAAGATCTCAGTCCTACACTCCACCTGCCTGGATATAAACTTGGTGCTGTTGGCAGGGCACAGCGGGAGTGAGACTGGCCTAGCTGGCTGCCTGAGAGCTGGATGAGGTCCGTCACTACTGGCTTTCCCTCACTTTCCTAGTGACCGTATGATGCAACAAAGGCAGCCATAATCCTCCTTATAACATAACTCCATTGGCCTAAGACCCACCACCTCATCCTTCACAGTGACTGCAGCAAGCTCTGCCCAAGAAGACTCTGACTTCAAATCTGCCTAAACCCACCCCCATTTGATGTTTTTTCTCTATCTACTCCAGTAGCCAAAGACAAAAGACAAACTCTTGGGAGCTCTATGGCCCCACCCATTGCCTGAGAAACCTAAATACTTATCCTAGCCAACATAGGGCAAACTTACATCCCCCTTCTACTACCGCAGCTGGTGTTCTCTTGAAAGTGCCACCACTTGGCTGAGGCCCAACTAACTCAAACCATTACGGCAACTCACAACAGAATAACTGTGCTCCAAAGAAAGAGAAAATAACAGCTAAATCCATGACCTGAAACATCCTGGCTAGCCAGAGAACCTGAGTCTGTCCACATGACAGCTTCACTGCTAGCATAATCAGCATTTGAGAAAACCAGTGCCCTAAACAAAACTGCAACCAAGGACTTCCACAGAGTCCACGTCACTTCTCTGCCATATCTATTAGAGCAGGTGCTGGAATCCATAGCTGGGAAACCTGAAAATGGGTCACATCACAGGACTCTTTGAGGACATTCCCAGCACCGGCTCAGAGCCCAGTAGTCCCACTGAATGGCTAGACCCAGAAGGGTGAACACAATCACTGCTGTTCAGCTCTCAGGAAGCCCCATCCCCAGGGGAAGAGGAAGAGCAACATATCAAGGGATTGCCACATGGGACAAAAGAAAATCTGGACAGCAGCCTTTGAGTTCCAGATCTTTCCACTGAAACAGTCTACCCAAAGGAGAAGGAACCAGAAAAGGAACTGATAATGTGACAAAACAAGGTTCTATAACACTCACAAAAGATCACACTAGAGCAATGAATCTGAACCAAGAAGAAACCTCTGAATTGCCAGATAAAGAATTCAGAAGGTTGATTATTAAGCTACTCAAGGAGGTACCAGAGAAAGGTGAAAAACAACTTAATGCAATTTTTAAAAATATAGGCTATGGATGAAAAAGTCTCCAGAGAAATAGATATCATAAAGAAAAAACAATCACAATTTCTGGAAATGAAAGACACACTCAGAAAAATACAAAATACACTGGAAAGTTTCAACGATAGACTACAACAAATAGAAGAAAGAACTTCATATCTTAAAGACAAGGCTTTCTAATTAACCCAATCTGACAAAGAAACATAATTTTTAAAAATGAATAAAACCTTCAAGAAATTTGGGATTATGTTAAATGACCACGCATAAGAATAATTGTTATTCCTGAGGAAGAAGAGAAATCTAAAAATCTGGAAAACTTATTTGAGGGAATAATTGAGGAAAACTTCCCTGGTCTTGCTAGAGATCTAAACATCCAAATACAAGAAGTTCAAAAACCACACAGGAAATTAATTGCAAAAAGGTCATCCTCTAGGTACATAGTCACCAGGTTATCTAAAGTCAAGACAAAGGAAACCATCTTAAGAGCTGTGAGGCAAAAGCATCAGATAACCTATAAAGGAAAACCTATCAGATTAACAGCAGATTTCTCAGCAGAAACCCTACAAGCCAGAAGGGAATGGGGTCCTTCGTTAGCCTCCTTAAACAAAATAATTATCAGCAAAAAATTTGTATCCAGCAAAACTAAGCTTCATAAATGAAAGAGAGATAAAGTCTTTTTCAGACAAACAAATGCTGAGAGAATTGCAACTACCAAGCCATCACTACAAGAAATGCTAAAAGGAGTTCTAAATCTTGAAAGACAACCTCAAAATATACCAAAATAGAACCTCCTTAAAAGATGAATCTTACAGGGCCTATAAAACAATAACACAATTCAAAAAAAAAAAAATATTCAGACAACAACTAGCACAATGAATAGAACAGTACCTCACATTTCAATACTAACATTTAGTGTAAATGGCCTAATACTCCACTTGAAAATACAGAATGGCAGAATAAATAATAATTCACCAACCAAATATCTGCCATCTTCAACAGGCTCACCTAACAAATAGGGACTCACATACACTTAAGATAAAAAGTTAGAAAACATATTCCATGCAAATGGACATAGAAAGCAAGCAGGACTACCTACTTTTGTATTAGACAAAACAGACTTTCAAGCAACAGCAGTTAAAAAAAACAAAGAGGGACATTATATAATGATAAAAGGTCTAGTTCGACAGGAAAATATCACAATCCTACATATATATGCACCTAACACTGGAGCACACAAATTTATAAAACAGTTACTACTAGACCTAAGATATAAGATAGACAGCAACACAATAATAGTGGGGGACCTCAATACTCCACTGACAGCACTAGACAGGTCATCAAGACAGAAAACAATGGACTCAAACTATACCCTAGAACAAATGAACTTAACAGATATTTATTGAACATTTTACCCAAAAACTGCAGAATATACATTCTTTTCATCAGCATATGGAACATTCTCCGAGATAGACCATATGACAGGCCACAAAACAAATCTCAATAAATTTAAGAAAACTGAAGTGATATCAAGTACTCTCTCAGACCACAGTGAAATAAAATTGGAAATTAACTCCAAAAGGAACCCTCAAAACTATACAGACACATGGAAATTAAATAATCTGGTCCTGAATGATCTTTGGGTCAACAATGAAATCAAGATTGAAATTAAAAAATTATTTTAATTGAACAATAATAGTGACAAAACCTATCAAAACCTCTGAGATACACCAAAAAAAGTGCTAAGAGGAAAGGTCTTAGCATTAAATGTCTATATTCAAAAGTTTGAAAGAGCACAAATAGACAATCTAAGTTCATACTTCAATGCACTAGAGAAACAAGAACAAACCAAACCCAAAATCAGCAGAAGAAAAAAAATAACAAAGATCAGAATAGAATTAAATAAAACTGAAACAAAAGAATAAATGAAACCAAAAGCTGGTTCTTTGAAAGGACAAACAAAATTTACAATTAACAAAATTAACCAAGAAAAGAAAAGATCAAAATAAGCTCCATTAGAAATGAAACAGGAGATATTACAACTGATACCACGAAAATACAAAAGATCATTCAAGGCTACTATGAACACCTTTATGTGTACAGACTAGAAAACCTAGAGGAGATGGATAAATTCTTGGAAACTTACAATCCTCCTAGATTAAACCAGGAAGAATTAGAAACACTGAGCAGACCAATAACAAGTAGTGAGATTGAAACCATAATAAAAAACAATTGCCAACAAAAAAAGTACAGACCCAGATGGATTCACAGAGGAATTATATCAGAAAGTCAAAGAACAATTGGTACCAATCCTGTTGAAACTATTCAAAAGGATAAAGAGGGAATCCTCCCTAAATAATTCTATGAAACCAGTATCACCCTAATACCAAAACCAGGAAATGACATAGCCAAAAAAGAAAACTACAGACCAATATCCCCGACGAATATAGATGCAAAAATCCTCAACAAAATACTAGCTATCCAAATCCAACAGCATATCAAAAAGATAATCCACCATGATCATGGGTTTTATACCAAGGATGCAGGGTTGGTTTAACATATGCAAGTCAATAAATGTGGTATACCACATAATTTAACATATGCAAGTGAATAAATCTGACACACCATGTAAACAAAATTAAAAATAAAAATCATGGCCAGGCGCGATTGCTTACGCCTGTAATCCCAGCACTTCGGGAGCCCGAGGCAGGCAGATCACGATGTCAGGATATCGAGACCATCTTGGCAAACATGGTGAAACCCCATCTCTACTAAAACTACAAAAAAGTTAGCCAGGCATGGTGGTGTGCACCTGTAGTCCCAGCTACTCGAGAAGCTGAGGCAGGAGAATGGTGTGAACCCAGGAGGCGAGCTTGCAGTAAGCTATGATTGCGCCACTGCACTCCAGCCTAGGTGACAGAGTGAGACTCCATCTCAAAGAAAAAATAAATAAATAAATAAAAATCATATAATCATCTCAATAGATGCAGTAAAAGCATTTGACAAAATCCAGCATCCCTTTATAACTAAAACCCTCAGCAAAATTAGCATACAAGGGATATACTTTAAGGTAATAAAAGTCATCTACTACAATCCCACAGCCAACATAATACTGAATGGGGAAAAGTTGAAAGCTTTCCCTCAAGAACTGGAATAAGACAAGGATGCCCACTTTCACCACTTCTATTCAACACACTACTGGAAGTCCTAGCCAGAGCAATCAGACAGGAGAAAGAAATAAAGGGGATCCTAATCAGTAAAGAGGAAGTCAAACTACTGTCAGTGGTATGATTGTATACCTAGAAAACCCTAAAGACTTATCTAAGGAGCTCTTAGATCTAATAAATTCATTTAGTAAAGTTTCAGGATACAAAATCAATGTACACAAATCAGTAATCCTGCTATACACCAGCAGTGACCAAGCTAAGACTCAAATCAACAGGGCGGAGCAAGATGGCTGAATAGGAAGAGCTCCAGTCTCCAACTCCCAGCGCGAGCGACACAGAAGACAGGTGATTTCTGCATTTTTCAACTGAGGTACTGGGTTCATCTCACTAGGGAGTGCTGGACAATCCATGCTGGTCAGCTGCTGCAGCCCGACCAGCGAGAGCTGAAGCAGGGCGAAGCATCGCCTCACCTGGGAAGCGCAAGGGGGAAGGGAATCCCTTTTCCTAGCCAGGGGAACTGAGACACACAACACCTGGAAAATTGGGCAACTCCCACCCCAATACTGCGCTTTACCAAGGATCTTAGCAAACAGGCACACCAGGAGGTTATATCCCACACCTGGCCGGGAGGGTCCCATGCCCACGGAGCCTCCCTCATTGCTAGCACAGCAGTCTGCGATCTAACGGCAAGGCAGCAGGGACGCTGGGGGAGGGGCGCCCACCATTGCTGAGGCTTAAGTAGGTAAACAAAGCCCTGGGAAGCTTGAACTGGGTGGAGCTCACAGCAGCTCAAGGAGTCCTGCCTGTTTCTGTAGACTCCACCTCTGGGGACAGGGCACAGCTAAACAACAACAACAACAACAACAAAGCAGCTGAAACCTCTGCAGACGCAAAAGACTGTCTGACAGTTTTGAAGAGAGCAGTGGATCTCCCAACACGGAGGTTGAGATCTGAGAACGGACAGACTGCCTGCTCAAGTGGGTCCCTGACCCCTGAGTAGCCTAACTGGGAGACATCCTCCACTAGGGGCAGACCGACACCCCACACCTCACACGGTGGAGTACACCCCTGAGAGGAAGCTTCCAAAGCAAGAATCGGACAGGTACACTTACTGTTCAGCAGTATTCTATCTTCTGCAGCCTCTGCTGCTGACACCCAGGCAAACAGGGTCTGGAGTGGACCTCAAGCAATCTCCAACAGACCTACAGCTGAGGGTCCTGACTGTTAGAAGGAAATCTAACAAACAGGAAGGACACCCACACCAAAACCCCATCAGTACATCACCATCATCAAAGACCAGAGGCAGAAAAAACCACAAAGATGGGGAAAAAGCAGGGCAGAAAAGCTGGAAATTCCAAAAATAAGAGCACATCTCCCCCGGCAAAGGAGCGCAGCTCATCGCCAGCAACGGATCAAAGCTGGAAGGAGAATGACTTTGACAAGATGAGAGAAGAAGGCTTCAGTCCATCACACTTCTCAGAGCTAAAGGAGGAATTACGTACCAAGTGCAAAGAAACTAAAAATCTTGAAAAAAGAGTGGAAGAATTGATAACCAGAATAATTAATGCAGAGAAGGCCATAAACGAATGGACAGAGATAAAAACCATGACACAAGAAATACGTGACAAATGCACAAGCTTCAGTAACCGACTCGATCAACTGGAAGAAAGAGTATCAGCGATTGAGGATCAAATGAATGAAATGAAGCGAGAAGAGAAATCTAAAGAAAAAAGAAGAAAAAGAAATGAACAACGCCTGCAAGAAGTATGGGATTATGTAAAAAGACCAAATCTACGTCTGATTAGGGTGCCTGAAAGTGAGGGGGAAAATGGAACCAAGTTGGAAAACACTCTTCAGGATATCATCCAGGAGAACTTCCCCAACCTAGTAGGGCAGACCAACATCCAAATTTAGGAAATACAGAGAATGCCACAAAGATACTCCTCGAGAAGAGCAACTCCAAGACACATAATTGCCAGATTCACCAAAGTTGAAACGAAGGAAAAAATCTTAAGGGCAGCCAGAGAGAAAGGTCAGGTTACCCACAAAGGGAAGCCTATCAGACTAACAGCAGATGTCTTGGCAGAAACTCTCCAAGCCAGAAGAGAGTGGGGACCAATATTCAACATTCTTAAAGAAAAGAATTTTCAACGCAGAATTTCACATCCAGCCAAACTAAGTTTCATAAGTGAAGGAGAAATAAACTCCTTTACAGATAAGCAAATGCTTAGAGATTTTGTCACCACCAGGCCTGCCTTACAAGAGACCCTGAAGGAAGCACTAAACATGGAAAGGAACAACCGGTACCAGCCATTGCAAAAACATGCCAAAATGTAAAGACCATCGAGGCTAGGAAGAAACTGCATCAACTAATGAGCAAAATAACCAGTTAATATCATAATGGCAGGATCAAGTTCACACATAACAATATTAACCTTAAATGTAAATGGACTAAATGGTCCAATTAAAAGACACAGACTGGCAAACTGGATAATGAGTCAAGACCCATCAGTCTGCTGTATTCAGGAGACCCATCTCACATGCAGAGACACCCATAGGCTCAAAATAAAGGGATGGAGGAAGATCTACCAAGAAAATGGAGAACAAAAAAAAGCAGGGGTTGCAATACTAGTCTCTGATAAAACAGACTTTAAACCAACAAAGATCAAAAGAGACAAAGAAGGCCATTACATAATGGTAAAGGGATGAATTCAACAGGAAGAGTTAACTATCCTAAATATATAAGCACCCAATACAGAAGCACCCAGATTCATAAAGCAAGTCCTTAGAGACTTACAAAGAGACTTAGACTCCCATACAATAATAATGGGAGACTTCAACACCCCACTGTCAACATTAGACAGATCAATGAGACAGAAAGTTAACAAGGATATCCAGGAATTGAACTCATCTGTGCAGCAAGCAGACCTAACAGACATCTACAGAACTCTCCACCCCAAATCAACAGAACATACATTCTACTCAGCACCACATCACACTTATTCCAAAATTGACCACATAATTGGAAGTAAAGCACTCCTCACCAAATGTACAAGAACAGAAATTATAACAAACTGTCTCTCAGACGACAGTGCAATCAAACTAGAGCTCAGGACTAGGACACTCAATCAAAACCACTCAACTACATGGAAACTGAATAACCTGCTCCTGAATGACTACTGGGTACATAACTAAATGAAGGCAGAAATAAAGATATTCTTTGAAACCAATGAGAACAAACATACAACATACCAGAATCTCTGGGACACATTTAAAGCAGTGTGTAGAGGGAAATTTATAGCACTAAATGCCCACAGAGAAAACTGGAAAGATCTAAAATTGACACTCTAACATCACAATTAAAAGAACTAGAGAAGCAAGAGCAAATACATTCAAAAGCTAGCAGAAGGCAAGAAATAACTAAGATCAGAGCAGAACTGAAGGAGATAGAGACACAAAAAACTCTCCAAAAAAAATCAATGAATCCAGGAGTTGGTTTTTTGAAAAGATCAACAAAATTGATAGACCGCTAGCAAGACTAATAAAGAAGAAAAGAGAGAAGAATCAAATAGACACAACAAAAAATGGATAAAGGGGATATCACCACCAACCCCACAGAAATACAAACTACCATCAGAGAATACTATAAACACCTCTACACAAATAAACTAGAAAATCTAGAAGAAATGGATAATTTCCTGGACGCTTACACTCTTCCAAGACTAAACCAGGAAGAAGCTGAATCCCTGAATAGACCAATAGCAGGCTCTGAAATTGAGGCAATAATTAATAGCCTACCAACCAAAAAAAGTCCAGGACCAGACGGATTCACAGCTGAATTCTACCAGAGGTACAAGGAAGAGCTGGTACCATTCCTTCTGAAACTATTCCAATCAATAGAAAAAGAGAGAATCCTCCCTAACTCATTTTACAAGGCCAACATCATCCTGATACCAAAGCCTGGCAGAGACACAACAAAAAAAGAGAGTTTTAGACCAATATCCCTGATGAACATCGATGCAAAAATCCTCAATAAAAAAACTGGCAAACCAGATCCAGCAGCACATCAAAAGCTTATCCACCATGATCAAGTGGGCTTCATCCCTGGGATGCAAGGCTGGTTCAACATACGCAAATCAATAAACGTAATCCAGCATATAAACAGAACCAAAGACAAAAACCACATGATTATCTCAATAGATGCAGAAAAGGCCTTTGACAAAATTCAACAGCCCTTCATGCTAAAAATGCTCAATAAATTTGGTATTGATGGAACGTATCTCAAAATAATAAGAGCTATTTATGACAAACCCGCAGCCAATATCATACTGAATG
This sequence comes from Theropithecus gelada, assembly GCF_003255815.1. NCBI lineage: Eukaryota > Metazoa > Chordata > Mammalia > Primates > Cercopithecidae > Theropithecus > Theropithecus gelada. The sequence goes on from NW_020257631.1 coordinate 343,348, forward strand.
GGCAAAACCTGGAAGCATTTCCTTTGAAAACTGGCATAAGACAGGGATGCCCTCTCTCACCACTCCTATTCAACATAGTGTTGGAAGTTCTGGCTAGGGCAATCAGGCAAGAGAAAGAAATAAAGGATATTCAATTAGGAAAAGAAAAAGGCAAACTGTCCCTGTTTGCAGATGACATGATTGTATATTTAGAAAACCCCATTGTCTCAGCCCAAAATATCCTTAAGCTGATAAGAAACTTCAGCAAAGTCTCAGGATACAAAATCAATGTGCAAAAATCACAAGCATTCTTATACACCAGTAACAGACAGAGAGCCAAATCATGAATGAAATTCCATTCACAATTGCTTCAAAGAGAATAAAATACCTAGGAATCCAACTTACAAGGGATGTAAAGGACCTCTTCAAGGAGAACTACAAACCACTGCTCAGTGAAATAAAAGAGGACACAAACAAATGGAAGAACATACCATGCTCATGGATAGGAAGAATCAATATCGTGAAAATGGCCATACAGCCCAAGGTAATTTATAGATTCAATGCCATCCCAATCAAGCTACCAATGAGTTTCTTCACAGAATTGGAAAAAACTGCTTTAAAGCTCATATGGAACCAAAAAAGAACCCACATTGCCAAGACAATCCTAAGTCAAAAGAACAAAGCTGGAGGCATCACGCTACCTGACTTCAAACTATACTACAAGGCTACATAACCAAAACAGCATGGTACTGGTACCAAAACAGACATATAGACCAATGGAACAGAACAGAGTCCTCAGAAATAATACCACACATGTACAGCCCTCTGATCTTTGACAAACCTGAGAAAAACAAGAAATTGGGAAAAGATTCCCTATTTAATAAATGGTGCTGGGAAAATTGGCTAGCCATAAGTAGAAAGCTGAAACTAGATCCTTTCCTTACTCCTTATACGAAAATTAATTCAAGATAGATTAGAGACTTAAATGTTAGACCTAAAACCATAAAAACCCTAGAAGAAAACCTAGGTAATACCATTCAGGACATAGGCATGGGCAAGGACTTCACATCTGAAACACCAAAAGCAACGGCAACAAAAGCCAAAATTGACAAATGGGATCTAATCAAACTACACAGCTTCTGCACAGTAAAAGAAACTACCATCAGAGTGAACAGGCAACCTACAGAATGGGAGAAAATTTTTGCAATCTACTCATCTGACAAAGGGCTAATATCCAAAATCTACAAAGAACTCAAACAAATTTACAAGAAAAAAACAAACAACCCCATCAAAAAGTGGGCAAAGGATATGAATAGACATTTCTCAAAAGAAGATATTCATACAGCCAACAGACACATGAAAAAATGCTCATCATCACTGGCCATCAGAGAAATGCAAATCAAAACCACAATGAGATACCATCTCACACCAGTTAGAATGGCAATCATTAAAAAGTCAGGAAACAACAGGTGCTGGAGAGGATGTGGAGAAATAGGAACACTTTTACACTGTTGGTGGGATTGTAAACTAGTTCAACCATTATGGAAAACAGTATGGTGATTCCTCAAGGATCTAGAACTAGAAGTACCATATGACCTAGCCATCCCATTACTGGGTATATACCCAAAGGATTATAAATCATGCTGCTATAAAGACACATGCACACGTATGTTTATTGCGGCACTGTTTACAATAGCAAAGACTTGGAATCAACCCAAATGTCCATCAGTGACAGACTGGATTAAGAAAATGTGGCACCTATACACCATGGAATAGTATGCAGCCATAAAAAAGGATGAGTTTTTGTCATTTGTAGGGACATGGATGCAGCTGGAAACCATCATTCTCAGCAAACTATCGCAAGAACAGAAAACCAAACACCGCATGTTCTCATTCATAGGTGGGAATTGAACAATGAGATCACTTGGACTCGGGAAGGGGAACATCACACACCGGGGCCTATCATGGGGAGGGGGGAGGGGGGAGGGATTGCATTGGGAGCTATACCTGATGAAATGACGAGTTGATGGGTGCTGACGAGTTGATGGGTGCAGCACACCAACATGGCACAAGTATACATATGTAACAAACCTGCACGTTATGCACATGTACCCTAGAACTTAAAGTATAATAAAAAAAAAAAAAAAAGAATCAAATCAAGAACTCAACCCCTTTTACAATAGCTGCAAAAAAAAAGATAAAATACTTAGGAATATCCCTATCAAGAGAGGTTGTGGACTTGAAAAACTCTACGAGGAAAGCTACAAAACACTGCTGAAAGAAATCAAAGATGACATAAACAAATGGAAACACAACCCATGCTCATGGATGGGTAGAATCAATATCATAACAATCACCAGAGGGCCAAAAAAATCTACAAATTCAATACAATTCTCATCAAAAATCATAAATAGTTTAAAGTATTTATACATGGTACCACATAATTTTCTAAAAGCATTATATCACTTTATAGAAATTATAAAAATTTACCAGCATTTCACTTTGCCTTCACCAACATTATAATCATTTTTCAAATGTTTGTTAATCATAGGTTTAAAAAAAAACTTGCAGTTTTTCTAATTTTCATTTGTTTACTGATAAGGTTACATGTTTTTCATGTTTTATTATTTCTATGTGTTTATGGTCTCCATCCATTTATATTTATGATCTTAACACATTTATTATTGATATATGTGGTAAAGACAGCAAATCTCCATATATCTTATTGCTATGAGAATTCCACTGGCTATTTGTAACCTTTTTATTTTCAAAAATAATATATTTAAATATAGTATAACCTATCACTCTTTTCTCTAATTCATATAATTATTTTAACACAAAACTATTTTACAATGAGAGATTGGATAATGTATTAACATTTATTTCTTTTTTATTGTTTAATTATGTATATTGATCCTTTAATTCTATTGAAAATTATTTTACCCACTTTTTAAAAGTTAATTCTGTATTGTTTTCTCATTTGACCCCTCTCTTGGTCAGGGTTCTCAGCCGAAAGCAACACAATCCTCTTTAACTAACTTAAGCAGAAAAGGGATTTATTGAATGATACTATTTTATAGGATTGTTGACAGAGCTGGAGAAACAGACTTGAGACTAAACTTCCAAGAATAGTAAAGGCCCAAATCATGCCAGACAACTGTAAGAAATTGTAGTCAGTACAACTTCTGTTACTACCACCAAGTACCAGGCCCAGATTTACTTTATAGCCATCATTACTGCTTTCTGCACTGATGTCACGCCTGCATCACGAAATTGATCTGGTAGTCAGTGCCAGACACCAACCAAACGGAAGCTCCATGAAATGTTTATTTTCTCCAAATTAAAGCCTCATGCACATCATGTGCTTACTCTGCAGCAATGACAGAGCCTAAGAATTTGGGTTCTGAGTTTCACATCAGAGCGCACAACTCATAACACTGGAATTTCTCCCAAATATACTAAGGATGGCAATCACATATAGAACAAATGCCCGCAAGTTATTTTGAGCCAAATATCCAATTTTTTCTACATTTTTCTGCTGGTTTTAAATTACTAATATTGTATTTAGATTGAGAGCCCTTTAGGGCCTAAAATTGGAAAATATGTTTCAGACATTGCAGTATCACTTGAGCTTAAAGATAAAGAGCATAAATTCTGAAGTCAGGCTGTCCAGACTCGAATTTCACCTTTGCCTCTTACTAGTTGTGTGACTTGGTTATACTAATTGTCTCAAGTTTTGTACCAAACGGAGATGGTTAAATACCTACTTCATAGGATCATCTTGGGCATCAAATAAACAGCACCAGACATCAAACAAACACTGTGTGTTTTAGTGATTTTTTTTTTTTTTTTTTGCAATCTTCTTCCCCAAGGTATTCTTTGTCCTGCTTGAAATGTTTCCATTTACTTCTACCCTTAACTTCTGCCCTTAGCCAGTTTTCAGTCTAAGCTGTCAGCTTCTGTTCTATTTCACATCTCTGCACCTTAGACATTTGCTTCTGATGCGGAACTCTGTTAAATGCTATCTAAAATGATTTGTAAACTGTGGGCTGATTTTTCAGTACACCAATACATAGCATCGGTGCATAGGTTAAAAACTCTCTCTGAGAATAAGATATAATAGAAAGATGTTAAAGGAAGTGATTCTGAACCTCTTTCCAACATGAAGAGCTGCATACCATAATGACACTGATTAAACATTTCATAGTTGTTTAGCCATATGCTAAATACTTCAAATACATTATATCATATAAGTTTTGCAATCAGATTTTGATACTATTGTTTAGGAAGTGAGTATTAAAACTCTCTTTTGGATTTGAGAAAAATGAAGCTCATAATATTTGACTTCCATAGTGTGGGTATCCTATTGCTGTTATAACAAATGACCACTAACTGAATGACTTGACCCAAATGTATTATCTTCCAGTGCTGAAGGTCAGAAGTCTGAAATTGATCGTTTAATTCCATTGAAAATTATTTACTCACTTTTTAAAAGTTAATTCCATATTGTTTTCTCATTTGACCCCTCTCTTGGTCAGGGTTCTTAGCTGAAAGCAACACAATCCTTTTTAACTAACTTAAGCAGCAAAAGAATTTATTGAATGATACTAACTACTTTATAGAATCACTAAATAGTCGGGTTAAAACCAAGGTGACAGCAGGGCTTTGTTCTCCATGTTCAGGCTCTTGGGAAGAATCTATTTCCTGCCTTTTCCAGCTTCTAGAGGCCACCCACATTACTTGGCTGATGAACTTTTTCCATCTTGAAAGCCAGAACACTGCCATTCCTCTGGTTATCTCACTCTGTTTTCCTTTTCCATCTAATCCACATAAGGACTCTAGTGATTACGTTGGACCCACCAGGATAATCTGGGATAATCTTCCTATCTCAAGGTCAACTGATTTGTTATCTTATCTGCAACCTAAATGTAAGGTAGCATATTCACAGATTCCTGGGATTAGGTTGTGGACCTCTACTGGCAGCATTACTCTGCCTATGACAAATTTTTTAAATTTGTTATTCCCCATCTTTCACAGTCCAACTACATTTTTTAAAAAAAATTTTTAGATTTAGCTTGAATTTATTTATTTGTTTTTCTTTTATTATTTGCTTCTTTTTATTGATATTTAATAGTTCATTTTTGGTGCATATGTGATTTTTTTTATCTGTATACAATGTGCAATGATCAAATCAAGGTTTCAACTCAAACATTTATCTTTTCTTTGCATTGGGGATATTACAAATCTTTTACCTATTTTGATTTATACAATAAATTATTGTTAGCAATAATTTTCCTACTGTACTGTCAAATGCTAGAACTTATTCCCTCTATTTAACTGTATTTTCGTTCCTTTCAACCAGCTTTTTGTCCCTTCTCCTCCCTTGTCTTCCCAGCTCCTGGTAACCACCATTCTACTCTCCACCTTCCATAAGATCCACTTTTTTAGCTCCCAAATATGAGTGAGAAAAATTTGTCTTTCTGTGCCTGACTTATTTCACTTGACATAATGACCGCCAGTTCCATCTACGTCACTGCAAATGACAGAATTTCATTCTTTTTTAATATTGCATTGTGTTTATATACCATTTTCTTCATCCTTTCATCCATTGATAGACACTTAGGTTGATTCCATATCTTGGCTATTGTGCATAGTGCTGCAATAAACACGTGTTTGTTACTTATACCAATTTGTTTTCTTTTGGATATATATCCAGCAGTAGAATTCTTAGTTCATATGGTAGTTCTTTTGGTTTTTTAGGAACTCTCATATTGTTTTCCATCATGGCTGCACTACTTTACATTCCTACCGAGAGCGTATAAACATTCTTCTTTCTCCACATCCTTGTCAGCATGTTATTTTTGTCTTTTTGATATTTAATAATAGCTATTCTAGCTGAGGTGAGATGATATCTCATTGTATTTTGATTTACATTTCTCTGAACGTGTGTGATGTTGAGCATTGTTTGAATATACCTGTTGTCCATTTGTATGTCTTCTTTTGAGAAATACCTATTCTGGTCTTTCACCCATTTTTAAATCAGATTATTATTTTTATTATTATTATTATTTTGCTATTGAGTTATGTGAGTTCTTATTTATCTATCTAGATTTCTATATGTCTTTCTCCCTTTTATTTTTTCTTTTGAGACAGAGTCTTGCTTGTCGCCCAGGCTGAAGTGCAGTGGCGTGATCTCAGCTCACTGCAACCTCCCCCTCCTGGGTTCAAGCGATTCTCATGCCTCAGCCTTCCACATAGCTGGGATTACTGGTGCATGCCACCACGCCTGGCTAATTTTTTATAGTTTTAGTAGGAAAGGTGTTTCACCATGTTGGCCAGGCTGGTCTCAAACTCCTGGCCTCAACAAATTCACCGGCCTCAGCCTCCCAAAGTGCTGGGATTACAGGTGTGAGCCACCATGCCCAGTCTCTCTTCCTCCTTACCTTGTACAGACATAGTACTTTGCAGTACTTACACTTATCATCACACACTGGACTATTTCTAGGCTATGTAACTAAACCTGGATCTAGCTAGGTACTATATAAAAATATCCTCAGTTTTTCTCTAGATCAGAATAAAATTAGTTCCAATGATAGCCCTACTCTGATTCTGAAAACTGAGTGTTCTAAGAAACTTGTACCTTCCTATGATCCCCCATCTTCTTTCTAGTACCTAAGCATTTACCCAATACCTCTGAAAGCAAGTCTACCCAATTTGAGACTTTTGTAACTTGACTCATTTCACCATTAGCCTAACCTAAAGATCATCATTCTCACAAAAACTACATTGCAGAAAATACCAGATGATTCATGCAAATATCAAGTTTACTTATCCCTCTACTCCCTTAGCAGTTAGTATAGGGCTTGGCATGGAGTATGTGCTCAAAAGAGTTCATGAAATAGTTATTCTAAATCTTCTTAAAATAAATCAAATTATATTTAATATTTTCTGAGTTCCTTTATTAAGAAAAGCTTAAAATCTTTACAGTTCAGTTTTATGCCCAAGTTTTACATAAATTTTATGGTATGTCTAAAGCACAAAATAGGAAGGCATTGTTAGCAAATTATTTTAAATATTTTTAAAATATGACATAATGCCTTACAAGACTCCTAATGTGGAATACAAATGAAAGTTAAAAAAAAACTTTTATGTGCTAGGTGCTGTGGCTCACGACTATAATCCCAGGACTCTGGGAGGCCGAGGCAGGCAGATCACCTAAGGTCAGAAGTTTGAGACCAGCCTGGCCAACATAGTGAAACACCGTCTCTACTAAAAATACAAAAATTAGCCAGGTGTGGTGGTGCATGCACCTGTAATCCCAGCTACTCGGGTGGCTGAGGCAGGAGAATCGCTTCAACCCAGGAAGCGGTGGTTGCAGTAAGCTGAGATTGCACCACTGCTCTCCAATCTAGTCAATAGAGCAAGGCTACATCTCAAAAAAAAAAAAAAAAAAAAAAAAACTTTTTATAAACTTTGTGATTTTCAAATTTATTTCAAATTTAATACCAGCCAAAAGGAATCTTTTTTTTAAAAAAATCGACCAATAATAGAAAATATAAACACATCTGAATTTTTAATTATCAGGTTCCTATGTATTACATTTTTAGTCTTTATATATTATAATCCATACTGTCTGAGGAATATAGTGTGATTATTTGGGTTTCTAAAGAAGAGATTTTAACCAAGGATATTTTCTTTGCCAAACCTTAGTAATGCCTCCTTCATTGCATCATGAACCTGAGTGGTTTTCCAAACAATACTGAAGTCCCAATTCTACTGACTAACACATAAATTATGTTTTTCTCTTCCTTGTGGATTTATTTGGATTTATAAAAGTAAATCTCAATCTGTATAGCTACCCATGGCTTTCCTCAGAACATTCCCAAATCTTAAAACCATGATTATTGATATCCTAACTTATAGAAGAAAAACTAGATTATATACAAAAAATAAAGTAAGTCTTTAATACAAAGCAACACTTTTCAGTGTATCATATCTAAAACTGCAATAATCTGGACACGGGCTATCTAAAGGTAGAGCTACTAGTTGGCCATTTGTTATCCCCTTTAAGAACACCATCCCCCTCTTTCCCTTCGGCGCGCCACTGAAGATCCTGGTGTCGCCATGGGCCGCCGCCCCGCCAGTTGTTACCGGTATTGTAAGAACAAGCCGTACCCAAAGTCTCGCTTCTGCCGAGGTGTTCCTGATGCCAAGATTCGCATCTTTGACCTAGGGCGGAAGAAGGCAAAAGTGGATGAGTTTCTGCTCTGTGGCCACATGGTTTCAGATGAATATGGCAGCTGTCCCGTGAAGGCCTGGAGGCTGCCCGAATTTGTGCCAATAAGCACATGGTAAAAAGTTGCGGCAAGGATGGCTTCCATAATCCGGGTGTGGCTCCACCCCTTCCACGTCATCCGCATCAACAAGATGTTGTCCTGTGCTGGGGCTGACAGGCTGCAAAGAGGCATGCGAGGTGCTTTTGGAAAGCCCCAGGGCACTGTGTCCAGGGTTCCATTGGCCAAGTTATCATGTCCATCCGCACCAAGCTGCAGAACAAGGAGCATGTGATTGAGGCCCTGCGCAGGGCCAAGTTCAAGTTTCCTGGCCGCCAGAAGATCCACATCTCAAAGAAGTGGGGCTTCACCAAGTTCAATGCTGATGAATTTGAAGACATGGTGGCTGAAAAGCGGCTCATCCCAGATGGCTGTGGGGTCAAGTACATCCCCAATCGTGGTCCTCTGGACAAATGGCGGGCCCTGCACTCATGAGGGCTTCCAATATGCTGCCCCCCTCTTAATACTCACCAATAAATTCTACTTCCTGTACACCTAAAAAAAAACAAAAACAAAAAACACCATCCCCAATCTTTGATTTGATACTTCTTGCGATCAAACAACTAGCTCTTTGTGGTTTTCAAAGCTTCTTTAACTTCTCTTCTACACTGTCTCTGTTCTCTCTTTCTTGCATAAAGCTCGCCAACTTGTTCCTGTGTCTTTTAGATGGGTGGGTAACCCGATGTGATAACTTAATTGGTGCCATTGTGATAATGGTGGTTATGATTTAATGGAGTAGGTTTCACATATAATGCAATTATAATACTTAAGCATTTAATGTCATAACCCCATAGGTTTATTAATTGTGAAATTTTCAAGTATTAGGTCAAGACAGTAGTGGATATTTTGAGACCACCAGGTACTTTTGTCATACCGTAATGCAATAAGCTGCTTACTCAAGGCCATAATTACAAAATTGTCATCCCATTCTTGCATGACTATTGAAAAGAAACTTTAAAGCATACCAAAACATCGCTTTTTTTCATATTATATGGATCCTTAGAACATATAATATATATTATATACAACATACATTATATTAACATATATACAACATATATTATATATTTATTATATATAATATATTAACATATATACATATATTAACATATATACAACAGATAACATATATTATATACAACATATATAATGTTGTATAACATATGAGCTAGGACACATATATTCTTTTATTAATCAACAGCACATGGCTTAATTCTAAATTGCTTCTGTTTCTCACTCTACACTAGAACCTTCCATTTATTGTTTTATAAATCTTTGGATTGAATTTCCTTCCTTCCTTCCTCCCTCCCTTCCTTCCTTCCCTCCCTCCCTCTCTCCCTCTTTCTTTCTTTCTTTCTTTCTCTCTCTCTCTCTCTCATTCTTTCTCTTTTTTGAGACGAAGTTTCACGTTGTCCAGGCTGGAGTGCAATGGCACCATCTCGGCTCACTGCAACCTCCACCTCCCAGGTTCAAGTGATTCTCCTGCCTCAGCCTCCTAAGTAGCTGGGATTACAGGCGCTCGCCACCATGCCTGGCTACTTTTTTGTATTTTTCGTAGAGACAGGGTTTCACCATGTTGGCCAGCTGGTCTTGAACTCCTGACCTCAGGTGATCCACCAGCCTCAACCTCCCAAAGGGCTGGAATTACAGGCGTTAGCCACCTTGCCCAGCCGCATTTTCTTTCTTAATTGTATCTTTTGGTGAAAGTTTAAATAATATTCTCCATAATTCATTACTTATTTAAATTCTTACTTTTATTCTGCAACAAAACACTTGATAATTCATAAGACAAATCTATAAAGACACCACCCAGGGATTTACAGCTAAATGAAGATGAGATGGCCACAAAGAGTAGACAGGCAAAGATGAGTACTCTTTGCTTTATACCAAAAGTTAAAAACTTTAATTTCCAAGGTTATCATAAGTTTATAGTCTTAGAAAACTCATTAAAAACAGTTTGATCCAATTTTATAGAAATCATAATATATTGGAAATGTCATTTAAATGACAGCATAGTTTTTTAAGAAAAATCAAAGTGAAGCTGAATCTTCAATAAATGCCTTCAAATAATATTATCATGTACAAAATAATAAGGTGACAACATTGTAGAAATAATAGAAAAATAATTTATATGTCATGTGATTAACCACTATTTTTTAAATTCCAAAAATCCACCATGTCTTTAAGAGACAAGATTAGTAAAATGTTAATAATTATTAAAACTAGATGATGGGTTAATAAAGTTGATTAAATTAGTCTCTATTTTTGCATATATTTAAACTTTTATAATAAAACATTTAAACATAAAGAAAGATATATAGATAATTACTGACACATATAGTCTCAAAAGATGGATGTTTAGTAGGTATCAATGATAGTTCATTAACTCTCCCCTGAATCAGTAGGCAAATTTTTATCTACTTAGCTTACAGTAAATTCATCTTTGGAAAAAGAATTAGTGGATTACAAGAGGAAATATCAACCAAACCTGGGAAAGTAAACTAAAGAGGAATGACAGCAGAATAATTCAATGAAAATTCTATTGTCATATAATCCTGATGATATATTATAAAGGTTAGTAAAACGATTGGCCAACATCTATTTTTATAGAGCTAATATTACAGGTATATTCTACGATAGAAGCAAAGAAGACAGTAAAAGAGAGAAAAGGTCTCAAGATTTAGAAAAGAAATTATAGTTAAGAAGCTAAAAGAATGTAGAGGCTCTGATGCAGGTAGGAAACCCGTATCCAATATGGACACAGGAGTTTGAAATGGTGAATAAAACATACAGGGCTCAAGTATAAGCATTGATAACTGAATAACACTTTTGTCTTAATGCACATTCCACTACTACGTCTCCAGCACTCCCTTTCCTTCTCCCACTGCAAGTGAGTAAAAATCCATTATCAAGACTATTCAATTCCTTAAACTAAGAACATTGGGGTATTTTGAGAGACAGTAGAGAGTGTGGCTAAATGTACATACTCTAGAGCCAGATGTACTCACTAGCTATATCACCTTCCTTACCTGTAAGACAGAGATAACAGGCCGAGACGGGCGGATCACGAGGTCAGGAGATGGAGACCATCCTGGCTAACACGGTGAAACCCCATCTCTACTAAAAATAACAAAAAAAATTAGCCGGGCGTGGTGGCGGGCGCCTGTAGTCCCAGCTACTCGGGAGGCTGAGGCAGGAGAATGGCGTGAACCCGGGAGGCGGAGCTTGCAGTGAGCCGAGATCGCGCCACTGCACTCCAGCCTGGGCGACAGAGTGAGACTCCGTCTCAAAAAAAAAAAAAAAAAAAAAAAGACAGAGATAACAGTCCTATTCACTTATTCCTGTTATTACACAGTTTATTGAAATGATAATGTGATGGTTGATCAGTCCTTAGCCAGTTGGATTGCATAGAAAACTTCAAAGAAAGTAGCCCTTTTCTGTAACCACCTGGAATTTAAAATTTACCCAGAACTTTCAATAGTTTTAAATACAGATAATTATTCCATACCAAAGAAAAGCTGGGGCATGGAAGTTGTTTAATTTCATGAACACATTTTTCTATATTTTAAACAAGCAAGGAGCTTAAAAGATAATTTGAGAAAATGAGACATCTGGCCTTACCTCTTGATCTCTAGAAAACCTCAGTATAAAATAGGCTGAAAAAATAAGGGAGACTTTTTTCAAGCAGTTCATATTTGCCACAATTAAACACTGCTGAGGGCAAAGTGATGGCCTTTCAAAGAAAGAATACACTTGCTTCCCACAGCTTCAGCCTCCGTACAGTGAAATGTCCATAAAAGAAGAAGATAAAGAAGGTGAGTCGGCCACTTAGCTGAGAAATAAAGATCAACAGAGTGATGGTGTGGTAAGTGGTAGAACCATCACTGAATAAGATGTTCAGCAAAACATGTCCTAAGTCCACTTTGTCTCTAAGTACAGGATCTTACCAAGTTCACCCTACTTTTCCAAACTTTTAGATTATCTGTTTGGTCTGGGGATTGAATTATATTAGCTCCAAAATCCCAGCACTAAAATTATGCAGCTCAAATCCTCACAATTCTCGTTTGGTAACCTAGAGGCTTTTGTAAATTTCCTCCACGTTTCAAATTTTGTTTTTTGCTTCAGACCACACTCTTGATCTAATATTTTAAGATTACCTCAGAGGAATGTCACGAGTAGACTAGAGTTTAAGAGACATTTGATGAAGTGTCTCATTATTTTCCTGTGAATGAAAGAGACACATGAGCTGCCTAATACTACAGTATGTGGATTTATATTTTTTCTGTCAACTATACCAAAAGAATAATAATTGATTGATGATTGGTTCATTAATTACTTCATTAGTTAATAGATTGCAGTCTTTATAAATAGCAGTTTATAGTTGTATTCCACAGAATTTCTGATCCTGTCTCTTCCCTACCCAATGTTTTATCATTAAACTTCATTTACATAAGATAGTATATTCAACAAATACAAAGATTTACTAGAACGGAAGCCACAGTAAGATATTTCACAGGATAAAATTAAAAGTAGATGTCAACAGAGTAAATCAAAGTGAAATTTAATAGAGTTAAACAAACAGTAAGTGTTCTAAATACCAGGATTAAATTCCATGAAGCTACAGCTTTTTAAAAAAGTCACAAAGTAAAATAAGAAAAAATGACTTTCAGAAAGTTAGTGTAAAGAAAGCTCACTGGTTTTCATTGGCTGCCTGCTTAGTTTGAGGTGACCTCATGATGTGGTGAATAAGCAGACATCGTTTCTCCGAGCTACCTTGACAGAAGTGTGGTGACCAGAACTAGGTAGAGATGGGCCTACTATATTCTGTGCTACTCATAAGTCACCTATCGTATCACAATTTAGCTCTTGGTACCACACTGTAGTAGGAAAATATATCATCAAAAGATATTCAAAGTAGAGGGCAAAGGTGGAGAAGAATATTTTTTAAAATTAATTATGAAAAACAGCTGAAGTTTGAATTTCATCTAAAATCATGATTCACAAAATATTATTCTTCCTTTGATTTTTTCCAACAATTTTAAATATAAAAATCATTCCTAGTTTGTTGATTGTATAAAATCAGGCAGCAAACTGGATTTATCCTATTGCCTATGGTTTGCTAATCTCTGATCTAGAGCAGCACTCTTTTTTCATTGGACCTAAATCAAGGCATCTACAGGACTGCATTTTTTTCTGAAGGCTCTAGAGCAGCATCTGTTTGCTTACTTTTGCCAGCTTTTACAGGCCATCTATTTCTTTGCTCCTGATCTCACCTCTATCCATTTTCAAAGCCACCAACATTCCACTTATCTGCCCATTCTTTCATAGTCACATCTCCCTCAGATCACAGTCAGGAAAGGTTTTCTGGTATTAGACACTTTAGACATATGTAATTACATTGGGGCAACCCACATAATCCAATATAATTTCCCATATCAGAATGAGTATCCAACAGAAAAACTATTACATAAGGAGACGATCTACCACACTGATTCTTATGTGGATGCAAATTAAAACATGAGGCACCACTTTATACACATCACTTTGACAAAAACTAGAGATACCACCAAATGTTGGTGAGCTTATGGAGAAATAGGAATCTTGTGCATTGTGGCAGGCATGAAGAGCAACAGAGCTCTTTTAGTCTGGCAGTGTAAACTGTGGTATGGAATGTGCATCCCCTAAGACATGGCAATCATTCTCTTCAGTATATGTCCAGAGAAATATGTGCAGAGACACCAAAGGAGTTGTGTGTCATTATGTTTATCACAGCATTATTTGTGATGGAAGGAAGTTGGAAGCAATTTAGGTGCACTTTGCTAGGGAAATAAAGTAGAATAAATGTGTACTATGGAATATGATCAGAGCAAACTGACACATAGAAAAATACACATAAATCCTGAAAACAATAAAGAATAAGAAAATCAGAAAAAGAATGAGATTATAATACACTATATGTATACATATATGTAATCTGAAAAGAATATATATATCCAAATGCAGTTGAGTGGTCAGGGGTGGCTTGAAAATAACAAGAAGATATAAAGTGAACAAGGAGAAAAGATGATAGCGTACCATGAACAGAGGAATTTGATTGATTTTGTTTTCTGCAGGTAATCTTTTTAACTTTTTAATAAAATAAAAGTAATGTAAAACTCTGCTGAGTTCATTTGCAAATTTCTGCCTATTATAAACCTTGTGCCCATAAGCAATGCATAATTTCCTAATGGTTGATCATCTCTGCATATAATTGTTTCTCTGTTAAGAACTCTTGGGCTTGCAAAATAGAGTCCAAGTAGCCAATTCAATCCTAAGCAAAAAGAACAAAAGTGGAAGCATCACGTTACCCTACCTCAAACTACACTATAGGGCTACAGTAACCAAAACAGCATGGTACCAGTACAAAAACAGACACATAGACCAATGGAACAGAATAGAAAACCCAGAAATAAGACTGTACACCTGCCACTATCTAATATTTGACAAATCTGACAAAAACAAGCAATAGATAAATTTATTGAATGGGGAAAAGATTTTCCATTCAATAAGTAATGCTGGGATAACTGGCAAGCCATGTGCCAAAGTTTAAAACTGGACCCCTTCCTTACACCTTATACAAAAATTACTTAAGATGGATTAAAAGCTTAATTATAAAACTCAAAACTATATAAACCTAGAAGACAACCTAGACAATATCATTCAGGACATAGGCATGGGCAGAGATTTCATGACAAAGACACCAAAAGCAATTGCAACAAAAGCAAACATTGACAAATCAGATCTAATTAAAGAGCTTCTGCACATCAAAAGAAACAAGTGACAGAGTAAACAGACAACTATAGAATGGGTGAAAATTTTTGCAACCTGCGCATCCTACAAAGGGCTAATGTTCAGCATCTATAAGGAACTTAAACAATTTCCAAGAAAAAACAACCCCATTAAAAAGTGGTTAAAGGAGCTGGACACAGTGACTCATACCTGTAATCCCAGCACTTTGGGAGGCTGAGGCGGGTGGATCACTTAAGGTCAGGAGTTGGAGACCAGCCTAGCCAAGATGGCGAAAACTCATCTCTACTAAAAATACAAAAATTAGCTGGGCATGGTGTAATCCCAGCCACTTGGGAGGCTTAGGCACAAGAATCGCTTGAACCCAGAAGGTGGAGGTTGCAGTGAGCAGAGATCGCACCACTGCACTCCAGCCTGGGCAACAAAGTGAGATTCCATCTCAATAAATCAATCAATTGATCAATTAAATAAAGTAAAAATTGAAAGTGGGTAAAGGATATGAACAGACACTTCTCAAAAGAAGACATACCTGGGGCCAACAATCATGAAAAAAAGTTCAACATCACTGATCATTAAAGAAATGCAAATCATATCCACTATGTGATATCATCTCACACCAGTCATAGTGACTATTATTAAAAAGTCAAAAAATTACAGATGCTGGCAAGATTGTGGAGAAAAGGAACACTTATACACTCTTGGAGGAGTGTAAATTAGTTCAGCCATTGTAGAAGACAGTGTGGTGATTCCTCAAAGAACTAAAAACAGAAATACTATTTGACCCAGCAATCTCATTACTGGGTATAAAGGAATATAAATCGTTCTATTATAAAGACAGATGCATGCATATGTTCACTGCAGCACTATTCATAATAGCAAAGACATGGACTCAATTTAAATGCCCATCAATGACAGACTGGATAAAGAAAATATGGTACATATACACATTTGTGATGACTTTCCAAAACAGTCAGTAAATAAAATACACCAATCATAGCTCCATATTGGAATACTATGCAGTCATAAAAAAGAAAGAGATCATGTCCTTTGCAGGGACATGGATGGTGCTGGGAGCCATTATCCTCAGCAAACTAACAGGAACAGAAAAACAAATACTGCATGTTCTCACTTATAAGTGGGAGCTAAATGATGAAAAAACATGGACGTATAGAGGGAAACAACATACATTGGGGCCCATCAGAGGGTGGAGGGTGGAAGCAGGGAGAGGATCAGGAAACATAACTAATGGGTACTAGGCTTAATACTTGGATGATGAAATAATCTGTACAACAAACCCCATGACACAAGTTTACCCAGGTAACAAACCTGCACATGTACCCCTGAACTTAAAATGAAAGTTAAAAAAATAGAAATAAAATTAAAAATTTAATTTTTGGAAAAACGTAGGTTTTCCACTATAAAATTTATGTTTATGAGAACATGTATGGATATGTTTAGATCAATAAGAAATATTATCCTATAGTCACAAAACTGAATTAAAAGATGAGAGCTTCACAAATAACAGGATAAATTGACATCATTTATACTTCTTGACATGCAATGCACTGAGAAAAACACAATACCATTTTTGTAGTACTCTAGCCAAAAAGCTAAACCTGTATTTAATAGTGAAGAAAAAAATCAGAATATGACCATAGGCCTGGACTTTTCAAAAATGACAATATCGTTAAAGACCCCCCCCACAAAAAAAAACAAAGAGTGCTGCTCTAGATCAGAGATTAGCAAACCATAGGCCATAGGATAAATCCAGTTTGCTGCCTGATTTTATACAATCAACAAACTAGGAATGATTTTTATATTTAAAATTGTTGGAAAAAATCAAAGGAAGAATAATGTTTTGTGAATCATGAATTTTATATGAAATTCAAACCTCAGAGGCCATAAAAAAGTTGGCTGGGTGCAGTGGCTCACGTCTGTAATCCCAGCACTTTGGGAGGCCAAGGCGGGTGAATCAGCTGAAGTCAGGAATTTGAGACCAGCCTGGCCAACACGGTGAAACCTCGCCTCTACTAAAATAAAATAAAATAAAAATTAGCCAGGCATGGTGGTGGGTGCCTGTAATCTCAGCTACTTGGGAGGCTGAGGCAGGAGAATCGCTTGAACCCGGAAGGGAGAGGTTGCAGTGAGCTGAGACTGTGCCATTGCACTCCAGCCTGGGCAACAAGAGCAAAACTCCATCTCAAAAACAAACAAACAAAAAAAGTGTATCGGCTACAGCCACACTCATTTATTTACATATTGTCTGTGGCTTCTTTTGTGCTACAATAGCAGAGCTGAGTAGCTGCAACAGAAAATATATGGGGTAGCCCACAAAACCCAAAATATTTACTATCTGAGCCATCACAGAAAGCTTGCCAACCTCTCCCCAGATTAATAGTGATTAAAAACACATAACTTGATCATTGAATGACTCAAGATAAGAGGAAAAATAACAGTATTTGAACAACTGAGAAAATTTCAATATAGGCTATATATTAGATTAAAAGCATTGTAGCTATGTAAAATTTCTCTGGTCTTGTATTTGCATAAGAAAATTTTCTTGTTCTCAGTAAATATGTGTAAATATATACCGAAATATTAGCAGTGCAGTTTCATGATGTCTGCAACATACTTTCAAATATTTCAGAGAAAAACTGTGTGTGTTTTTGTGTGTATGTGAAAAGATAGAGAAAGCAAATGTGGCAAAACGTTAGTAATTAGTGAACATAGGTAAAGGATATATGGTTGTACTATTTTTTTCAAATTCTTATTGAAGTTAACATTTTTCAAAATAAAAGACTGGGAGATTCTAAAAAAAATTAAGAGAAAACAAAGGATACAATAGTTTTTATTTTAAATGATCATTTTCTTTTGAGTTTTCCGGAAGCAATAATATTTTCCCCAAATGCATTAGCTCATTCTCTTCCTGAGGAAACACTAATAGTAAAATGGATTTCCCCAGCTCAGCTGAGGAATCTAAGACCCATTCTTAATTCCTCTCTTTCTCTTACCACTTCGAATCCATCTTCAAAGAATATCCAGAACCTGATTCTACTCCACTGCCACCACTCCGGCTCAGTCCACCATCATTTGTCATTTGATATTACAGTAGACGCCTTGCTGGTCTCTGCTTTCTCTCTTCACCAAGTAGCTTTTCAATTCATTATTTTATCATCCTGAATAAGATCATGAGACTTTTCCAAACTTTCCCATGACTTCATATTACATTTAAATAAAATGAAAATCCTGTAGATCAGTGGTCCCTAATTTTTTTGGCCCCAGGGACTGGTTTCAAGGAAGACAATTTTTCCATGGGAAGGGGTAGAGTGAGTGTAGTTTGGGGATGAAACTGTTCCACTTCAGATCATCAGGCATTACATTATCATAAGGAGAGTGCAACCTAGATCCCTTGCATGAGCAGTTCACAATAGGGTTCCTGTCCTATGAGAATCTAATGTCACCACTGATCTAACAGGAGGCAGAGCTCAGGAGGTAATGCTCACTAGCCCGCTGCTCACCTCCTGCTGTGCCACCAGTTTCTAATAGGCCACAGACTGGTATCGGTATCCGTCCAAGGCCCAGGGGTTGGGGACCCCCGGATATAGATAACCTGTAAGACCTGAACAACATGGCCTTTCCTCATCTCCCTAACAATATCTCCAACCACTCTTTCTCTCAAATACATAAAACATTTTGTCACATCAAGACCTTTCTATTCTCTGTTTGCTACTCCTGCCTATTCCCAAGTCTTTTTGTGTCCAAAATCTTCATTTTGCATCACATCAGTATTCTGCCCAGATTTGCCTCCCCAAGGAGAATTGTCTTAACCAGTCTATCTAAAATAACCAAAATTCTTTCTATCAGT
This sequence comes from Theropithecus gelada, assembly GCF_003255815.1. Classification (NCBI taxonomy): domain Eukaryota; kingdom Metazoa; phylum Chordata; class Mammalia; order Primates; family Cercopithecidae; genus Theropithecus; species Theropithecus gelada. The sequence continues at coordinate 362,311 of NW_020257631.1, forward strand.
CACTATTTCCTTAATGTGATTTATTTTCCCCATAGATTAATGAATGTATGGAATTATATCTGTTTACATGGTTATTGTCTGTTTGTCATAGCCTTCTGGCATTTACACATTAGAATGTAAACTCCATAAGGGAAAATATTATTTTACTCATTCATTGTCATATTGTCATATAACCACATATTTGTTGAATGTATGCTCATTAAATTCATTTATTCAATGCTTATTTATTGAATACCTACTATATGAGAGGCACTGCTATGGTTACTTGATCCACATTAGTAAGTAAAACAAAACCACGTGCCCTCATAGAGCTTACATTCTATCAAGGAAGAACATTCTAAAGTATATGGAAGGAAAAGGGTCATGGGAAGGATGAGTGCATGCCTATAATATTGGCTAAGTGTCAAAGTGACTTTCCAAAACAGTTAGTAGACAATATATACCCGTTACAGCTCAATTAATGACTAACCTCAGTATTGAAAATGTGGGAGTTGTTTAAAATTGGATGGGGGTTGCAACTGAAAAGGAGATTTGTGGACAGAAAGAATATGGGGTTAGGAGGCCCAGAGAAAACACTATTGGGATTGGAAAGTATGAGAGATTACGTTTTCTGGCAATGTCAAGAACGACAAGAATATAATGGAATTAGCTGATGTTAGTATTCCAGCTGGGCCACCTGTGTGACATGGGGCCTGACTGGTGAGGGATAGGGGTTGTGGCAGTTCTAAGTAAGAAAGGACATAAGATCTCCTTACTTCCTCCTGTCCTGGGGAGATGAATTCAGATTGAAGCTGCTCAAGACTAGTGTACGATAAACTGTTGGCTGTTAAAAGACTCACGCTGGCATCTCTGTCCTCATTCAGTTACAAACAACATATCTGGATTTTCTCAGCTCGAGTAAAGCTACCAACCAACCTAAACCTTCCTATTTCAATAATAACACTTCGTCTCTTATATGTGGACCCCAACATTCTCAGCTCTTGCTCTGTCTACCTAGCCTTCTATCTTCTTTGCATGGCTCTTTCTCCCATTTCCCTGGACTGCTTGGTAGTGACAATCCCATCAATTTGTACCTTACCTCAAACCTTCACTTCACTCCCATCCCCAAAACAATTGCAATCTCATAGCCCAGGGTTACTTCTGGCCCAAAATCTGCACCACCGCTAGAAGTGAGGAGTTTAGAAAAGCTGAACAAACAGCTAGAGGACTGCTCAATGTTCCATATCTTGTATCAAATGCTTTATGAAAACCTTAGTCTATTTGCAACAACCCTACAACACAAGTATTAATATATTCACAATTACCCAGGAAGTAACTAAAATGTATAACAGTTGAACTGGGATTCAAATCCAGAAGGGCCACCTCTAAAACTACGCTCTAGATTTTGGAGAACTTAGAAAAGACAGCACCAAAAACTAGATTTTATTGTTTAAAGGAAAAATTAATATTTATTTGTCGAATATCTTATAATTATGACAAAATCTGACTATATATTTTATCCTTAGTCTTCATAGTTGCTTGTTCACAGGATAAAATATTCTGTTCAACAGTCAAAAACAAAATAGAGAAAACATTATGGAGATTTTAAAAGCTCAACATTAAATTCTGAAAATTATAGACCAGCAAAATTATGGAATGCTTACAGAACTGACATCTTGCGAGCATTTAGAAAATGACAGTCACTAAATTCCAGCATACATTCACTAATAATACATCCTTGTGTATCTTTAGAAATTATCATTGAGTGAGTAAATCAATGAAGGAATATCTGGCCCAACCAAATATCTATTTTAATAGAATTACTAGACTAGTAGATATAGAGAATAGCAAACTATAGTGCATTATGTTTTAGCAAGAGATTGGATGGACACTATCCTTTGGCCCAGATGGAAAAATGTAAAGCAGATGATAACAGTTTCACACATATGCAGCTAATTTCCTGAATAGATCTAGAAAATATGTATTTCTAGGCAATAAAATCTTTAACTTCATCATGTCTTTATCTACTACCTATCATGCATATAAATCTCTACACTTCTAATAACCCAGAATCCATATTTAATCTGCCACAAATATTAGAATATTTGATAATTGGCCTTTTGGAGAAATCAGTTAATATACTTTGAGGAACAGGTATGTTATGCATACAATTGGAAAGCTTGCAATAAACCTTTTAATTCTTTTCAGTAGAGTTGTAAGTACTGTATAGAATGGCCAAAACAAACATCTGTCAATTAACTCAATAAATTAGCCATAAATATTAAAAATTTTTGCTAATAGTAAAGTTTTGGGGTTTTGGTTTGTCTGCTTTTTCCTTTTGAGACAGGGTCTCCTCTGTCTCCCAGGCCGAAGTGCAGTGGTGTAATCATTACTAACTGCAGCCTGGACCTCCTGGGCTCAAGCGATCCGCCCACCTCAGCCTTCTGAAGAGCTGGGAGTACAGCCGTGCACCACCATGCCCAGATAATTTTTGTATTTTGAGTAGACACAGGGTTTTGCCACATTGCACAGACTGGTCTCAAACTTCCGGGCTCAAGTGATCTGCTCACCTAGGCCTCCCAAAGTGCTGGGATTACAAGTGTGAGCTACCGCGCCCAAAGTTTATTTTAAATAAGGCCAATTTATCAAATTTAAAATATAATTTTTTCATGTTTAGCTCTTCCTTTGTAGTGGCTGTAGTATGTTTATCATTCTATGTCAGTAGTAAAAGCATCTCTAGTAGTATAAGCATTCAATTTCCCAATTCTCATAATATGTTTTTTTTTTTTTTGAGACAGGATCCCCCTCTGCTACCCAAGCTGGAGTGCAGTGACGCAATTATAGCTCACTGCAGCCTCAAACTCTTGAGCTTAAGCAATCATTTATTTTAATAATATTCACCTTTACAAAAAATTTACTATATGCCTGGCACTGTACTAATTGTTTTACATATATTTCCCTAGTTGATACACAATCATATAAGGTAAAGATTTTTATACTCATTTTATAAACATTGAGACTGCATCTGTGAAGTCCATACTTGGAATGAAACAAAAAGTTTTAAATGTTAAACAATACTGTATGGAACGTATGAACTTTTAAATTTCTTTTTAATTGCCATTCAAAAATCCAGAATTTGGGTTTTATGCTAGGAAAATAATACTAGCACACATACACACACAAACAGATGTATATGTGCGTATATGCTTATGTATTTCTGCACTTTATGTGTATTTTTTTATAAATCAGAAAATTTAAGTGAACTAACTTTATGTTTTATAAATGTAGTCAATGTTTTCCCCAGAATATAAGCACATAATTGGTTTGCACTTGCAGTAAAGACTACCCTTTCCTTTGCTTTTCTCTATTAAAAAATAGTGAAACATGCTTGAGAATATTTTTATAATGAAAAAATAATTTGTGTGAAATTTATTTAATCAACATACATTGCAATCTTCAACTCTATTTTTTCAAGATGAACTGGTGTTTCTTCTATATTATGAACTCTGAGACTTTTCATAAATATTAAAATTTTTCTGTAGTTTTTGGCATAACTCTCAGTTCTCTCTTCTCAATAGATCTAATTTTGATTTGTTAAATGTCCATTTTCTTGACTTTCATGGTTTTATATTTGATAATTGCTATAAAGCCTTTTGTCCTTACCTCTGTGATTCTGAATCTTTCTAAAGCTTTGATTCCTTGTCTTTTGTTTTATTCTTAAAATCATGCCTAACTTTAAATAATTTTACATGTTTATGGTTGTAAATGAATCTGTGATTAGCTCATAATGCTGTCTCAAAGCCAAAATTGAAAATTGCTATTCTAATTATATCACCTATCAAAAATATTTCACAAGAGTAGTGTGATCATTCACCACATTCCTTTTTCACTGTATTTTAAAGTACCTTTTCTTGTTGATCTCCCTATGCTATTTAATATTTCGAAATCCTAAAAGACTGGATGCCCACGGAGCGACAGTAGATTAAGCTCCCTGGATACAGTTTTTTTTTTTCATTGATGCACCATTGGTGCTATATTAAAATCAATTGTATATATAATATATTTAATTTTTTTCTTCACTAGTTACCTGCTCATTTTAGGCTCCTTTGATTTACCTAATTCTTTAATTTTCCACATTCTCTCTTCTTTATGATCTTCAGGGACAGCATTAATATATTTTTAAGTTATTATATCTTATTAACTAAAAGAATTACTGCATTCATTTATTTTTAATGATGCACAAGTCTTGTTTCTTTTGGGCTAACTAGGGAAGATTTCCTCCTAAGAATAGCCAGTGAAATAAGAACAAAATAAGAGCAGCCTACCTATGTGTAAACTCATAGGCATTTGAAAAATCAAAGGTCAAAAGTTATCAAAAGAAAAGGTGCAAGGTGAAGACACATTTTCTTGTCAATAATATGTGGGTTAAAGAAAACCGACCCCAAAATAATTTCTATGTGAAGGTGATTTATTTTTATAACATGAAAACTTTACACTCTTTTTTATTATCACATCACTATCTCTGAATTTTTAGGAAGAGGTTTTTTTTGTTATTTGACTATAATCAACTTTCTTCCATTTATTCCACATTGTTCAAAGTCAGTTAGACTAAAGACTAATTCTTTCAAGCTACTACCTTTCATATACATTCTCAGGTGATTTCAAATCTCATGATGTGATGACTAGACACTCAATATTCACCAGTTTCCATCTTATTTATCACACTTGGTTCATTTCCGAGGACTAAAGGCCTGAGTCATTAAAAATTATATGCCCCATTTAAGCAGGTTTTCTGCATACTTTACTCAGGGAAAAATGTTGAATACATTTTCCCCCATGTAAAATGATGTCTTTTTTATGATTTATCAACATTTAAACCTGGTGTATAACTGGATGCCTCTATGCCTCATACACTGGTAGTGAATAATTTCTGAAAACAGCAAACTTAAGCAATAAAGGCATCCCCGCACAATGCCCTGGACACACCCCCAGGCATTTATTCTTGGGCGAAAATTTTCCAGAGTTGTATATTTCTATTATCAGTGTATTTATTTTAACCTGCTTTCCTTAAATATCGAAACTAGGACACCCTTCCCTCCGGGTAAATTTAGTCAACTGATTGTTTCAAAATAACAAATAATTTGAACTCAATTTTACTGCTTTTCTCTGTACATATTTTCGAAAATTAAACTATATGTTTTCTAATAGGATTTAAGTGAATGTGTATTTTAAAAGTTTTTGAGAGATAACATTATTCAAGTGAAGAAATTATTAACTATATCAATAATATTCTAGCAAATAAAATAGCTACAGAACATAAAAATACAGCTAACATTTATGATAACTTTTAATCCACACAGCAATCCTATAAAACAAATTAGTATTATTATTGTCCCCATTTTACAGATAAGGAATCCAAGAATCAGATGACTGATAAATATATCAAAGATTCCCCAGTTGTGCTAGTTTTAGTAAGTACTGACCACAGTGTTCTAAGGATTAGGTGTCAGGACTCCATCACTATGCTATTTCCTCACCCATTCTCCATTGCTCTATTTTGGAAACTTTCATACTTTTATTTCTTCACTGCTACATTAACAACTTCATCTTTTCTTACCTATGGTCTTCAAAATAATCACATTAAGATTGTTTCTCTCCAATAATTGTGCGATTAGCAAAGCTAAGAAATATTTATTCTTACATTTTCACGTTTTTGTGTATGATATGAGAATACATGCGGCTTTAAGTAAGAGGAGGAAATATCACCATCTAAGCAACACTGTTTTCAACTCATGAACACAATATGTCTTTCCATTTACCCAAATTTTCTTTAATTTTGTTCAACAATGTTCTGTTGTTCTCGGTATACGTGTTTTGTACTTCTTTGTTAAATTTATCTATAAGTGCTTTATCATTTTTGATGCTATTATAAATTAAAAGAAGTATTTCCTAGTATTAATTTTCATAGTTCTGAAAACAATTTTAAAAAGAATGTTTCTACTTGCTTATATTCTGTGTTCTTTGGGGGTAGGGATTTTTCTTTTATTAGAACAGGCAATCTGTGTTTCTTGTTTCTTGAACTGGGATATGTCAAATTGAAAATGTGGATACCGTTGTAACCTCTCCTGGGTACCTCCATCTCCCATTCCCATGTGGAGCATATGAAGAAGTTTGTGAGCACGTATTGATATAGAAACGACGGCTCTATTGTTGGGTATGTGTTATAGAAGGCTTCTAGATAGAAAAGAAAATTGCTTATAAAAATCCTTCCCGCCAGGCGCGGTGGCTCACGCCTGTAATCCCAGCATTTTGGGAGGCCAAGGCAGGTAGATGACGAGATCAGAGATGGAGACCATCCTGGCTAATACTGTGAAACCCCGTCTCTACTAAAAATACAAAAATAAATTAGCCGGGCGTGGTGACGGGCACCTGTAGTCCCAGCTACTAGGGAGGCTGAGGCAGGAGAATGGCGTGAACCCGGGAGGCGGAGCTTGCAGTGAGCCGAGATCGCGCCACTGCACTCCAGCCTGGGCGACAGAGCGAGACTCCGTCTCAAAAATAAATAAATAAATAAATAAATAAATAAATAAATAAATAAATAAATCCTTCCCAAAAAGTACCAAATGCACCAAACAAACAAACAACAACAACAAAAACCCTCAACATAATGTTGTTTAGTAAAAAAAAAAACCCGTAGAAGAAGAAAGAACAGAGGTAGTTAAGAAGATGGCATGGAGCACCTGCTCTACCACCTAGTCCCAGAGCATGGCACTTGCAGTGTCAGCTCTTCTCCCTCTGTGGGGATGTGGCTACTGATATATAGGATGGCTTTGTTAGACTGACATCTATGAACATCTTCTCAGAGAGACATTTTCTCCTACTTCTTCTAGCAAGGGCCTTATCCTCCGATGGTGCCTCCATCCTAGAAACCCCCATCATCCTGCAAAATAGGACCCAAGTTGAGTCCTATTGACTCTTTTCCTCTGGAAACATTGCCCCAAGGGTATAGGATCCAAAACACAGCCTGTTCTCTTGTTAGCTTGTTTTTCCTTAGAATCCACTCAGAAAAGCAGAGACAGTCACTGTTGGCCTAACTACCTAAGGCCGAACAAAAGTTTCGTAATACTTAGCGACTGAAATATTTTTACAGCCAAATTTCACCGCCCAATATAATGTTATTTTGGTTAATATACTCTAGGCAATGTACAGTATTTTAAAACAAAACGTTAGGTAAAAATTTTACCCTTTTTCCTTCTTAAAGTAATGGGGAGACAGTAACCATAAACAGTGTCTTTTGGAAAATCCTCCACAATACAGTCTAATGACTTCTTGTCTTTCTTTAACTTACAAAAAAATGTGCATAGAGAGAAACTCAAGGAGCCTATTAAATGGCATATTATAGAAAATCAAAGTGAGGAAGAAGACACATGTACAACTATATTCAGAAAACATACACATACACACAGTAAACATACAAATTATGAATTGCTTCTAAGGTTTTCATCAACATGTACATGCTATTCCATCATTTGTTTATCTCCTATCAATCACTAATAGACACAAGAAATGATGAAAAGAGAGTTAACATTTGCTGAGTTTCTCCAAGGTGGCACACACTCAACTTCATATACAATATTTCCTTTCACTTTGAAGACAACCTGATAGGGTGTGTAAGTATTGCTCCGATTTCAGATGAGGGAGTTGACCACAAGGCCATACTCTCCCTACTACACAGTGATGATAAAAATCTTAAAATGATGTATCAGTCAAAAACTTAAAATGAAGAGAACAATATTATATGATTTGTTTTCAATGAAGAAGACTTTCATTATTTCATTTTTGCATATGGCTCTTGACTCTGCTTTCATTGCACCTGTTTCTCCAAGAGATGTACGAAATGCTATTCTAAGTATTATGTGTGTGTGTGTGTGTATATATATATATATATGCTATTTTAATTTTCCCAGTAACCCATGAGGTTTATATGCTGTTGTTATTACCACCCACATTGAACTGATGAAGAACACAGGGGACTGGGAAATTAACATGGATGCCTAAGGTAAGAAGCTACTGAGTAACAAAACAGGCTTTTGAGCCCAGAGAGTCCAAGGTCTGTGTCATTCTATCCTATTGCTTCTTAGCACAGATGTTGGAAACCAGAGATTTGAGGATATGTATGCTCAGCCAGTCATTACATGATGTATATCTAGTCCTGATTTTACCACAAATTAGCTGAAGACTTTGCAGAAGTCACTTACCATCTTTGGGCCTTCCTCTCTTCTTCCGTAAGAGGAAGGAGTCACAGATACAAATGGCAAGGGTTAGTCAAAAAAAAAAAAAAAAAAGGCTGTTAGGAAGGAAAATAAAATATATTTTGATAAATCTTTATATCATACTTGTGTTTAAGGGACTTCTATAGTTCAACATCATCTTAATGTAGCTTTTGGAGAACACAGATTGTGGTTTCTGAATAATCATTCTGACTTCTAGGTGTATAATGGTGTCTTAATTGCTATTGAATCAACTCCAGATTTCTTTTGTTGGTATACAAGTTCTTCTATAACATGTGTTTATTTAGCTTCATTTCTTCCTACCCTCTGGTTCCAGTTCTCTACTTTAGTTAGTATCTGTCTTATATATGTGCCTAGCTCATTCTCACCCCTCACTCTCTTAACCTCTTCATAGGAAAAACTTCTCCTCTCTATCCCTTCCAAATCCATGTCTTGTTCAACATACAGCTCAAACCCTTTCTTCCCCCCATTAAGCACTATATTTTTCTCTATCACATAGTTAAACCCTGGGACATAAAGAATCTTTTATTGTAAACTAACTAATCAATTTCCACTTGTTTTTCCACCAACTAGATTAAGAACTAAGACCATATATTTCCTCCACTTATAATTTCTTACCTTAGTAGTCTACTGTGTAAATTAATGAATTCATTAAACACATGTTGATTTATTCACTGACCTCTGATATGCATATAACACAAATACTTTGTATGTCAAACTATCATTTCCAGAGAATTCAATAGCAAATGCCAAAACAAAATTATATGTGGTGGAATCTTGTTTCAGGGTCTGTTTCTGAATATTGGAGATTTCAAATAGGAATAATGTGGAAAAAATACACTTATTTTTTATGGATATCTAGGTAATGAACATTTTAACAAATGACAATGCCTTGATTTGTTGAAGCAGTGCAGAACAGGAGAAATGACTGTAGGTTTACATCTTGGCTCAGTCACTAACCACAGTGTTACTTGGGGCAAGTTATAGAATATATGTTTGGTGAAACACGAATAATAGAACCAACAACAAGAAGTTGTGATGTGTTTTAAGTGAAAGAACGTAGGTGAGTCATTTCATGCCTGGCTCATGTTAAATAGCCAATAAATAAGCAAATGGTCTATATCTTGATTATAAAATGTTATGCGTTTGTCAAAACTCATCAAACAATATTCTTGAATATTACTACGTGTAAACACCCTAATAAACCTGACTTTTAAAATAACTATATTAAAAATGAGAGGCTAGGCAGCCAGAATCACAATCAAAATGGTATCACAGATCCCATCTGCTGAGGACACCACCACCAATGAGGCTGAGCATGGAACATTAGGTACTCCTGCTGACACTGCTTGACCTGCCTCATTACCAGAATAAATTCCCATTTTTCCACGCTTCTCTGCATCCCTAGCTCCAACTTCCGAAGTCCCAGATGGATGGAGATGACTTGTTGAAATAGACCACATGCAACACCACGACTGTGAAGGACCTTACAAAATGAAGCAGCCTATCTTGTTGATTTCTGTAGTAAGAAAGTTGGCCAGAACTCAAATGAAGGAGAATTCTCAAACACAGAAAAGGCATTTTAAAAATCAACTACACAGCAACATTTAGAAATTTTTGCAAATTAATAAGAAAAAGGCAAGCACATCAATACAACATTAAAGTACATAAGATGGCAATGCCCTTATCCCAAATATAATAACATTTGAAAATATTTGATATTTAATCTCACATTAGTTACTAGTAATTAATGTAAATTAAAATTATAACATATTTTAAACATAAACTTGGCAAATTGGCTTTTTATGTACCCAGGTTTGAAAGGATTTGGGGAAATGAATACTTTAACAAACCGAGATGGCAGTACACATTGCTATTATAACATTTCTTGAGAGTATTTGGCAATACCTATTAAAACCTTCAAAAATGTTCATGCCCTTTGACCAAGCAATTTCATTTCTATGGATTCAACCTAATAATATATTTTTAAAACTACACAAAGACAGATACACAAGTTTTGCTTCTAATAGAAAAATTTGGGGAAATTATCAAGGTCCAACTACAGACAATTGATTACATAAACCATATGACATTCTTCATACTAAAGAATATTAATCACATAAAATTGTGTTGTGAATAATATTTAGCGATATGGAAAAAATAAATGTCCACTTCATTAAGTAAAATAAAGTTTGTCAAGATTTGTGTACCTCTGATAAAATATCTTCATTTACATGGAAAGATACTGTAACTATACACAAAATGTTAAGAGTGGTATTTCTGAATGGTGATAGCCTAAGTGGTTTTTTGTTTTGTTCATCTATTTTTTTAAAAAAACTATTTAACAAATGTGTCTTTTATATTGAGAAAAACAAAAAACTTATTTTTTGAAGTTAGAAGTTATCCTCTCAGCCTCCAAAGACTCATTTCCCTTAACTAATCATTATATATTTATCATCTCTGGATTTATCCAAGTCCATTTTAAAGCTAGTTTCACATTTTCCATCAAAATCACCTCCTTCAGTATCAAATTTCATGTGTTTACTACCTGCAGCAAATTATATATTTTTTATTCATGTTATGATTTCCTCTTTTAAACTTCAAAAGAAGCTTGCACAAGAAAGGAATTAACATTTATTGAACACCTACTATGTGCCAGGAACTATTTAAATCCCATTCACATATGTTAGTTCATTTGCATTTAAGTCTGGTTCCAATTATACATAACTTTCATAATTTGACAGGCATCAATCATTTTTCATTTTCGCCTGCATATTGCCAGACAGATGAGAACACATATTTTTAGATTGTCCTCAGATGGCAGCACCCACAATCCCTTGATTCAGTTCAGGTGCCCTTTTCTGGACCTTCCCTAGCTATTCTTCTGGTTCCAGAATTCCACACATTGTTCTCCTGACTCTAATACTCTTTTTGATAATGCCCCAAAATTGCTGGCATTTGGGGAAGCAGGCTGTTTTCCTGTGGGAGAATCTACTCTTGGAAATCACTCAAGTAACCCCCAGATCATAAGAATGAAAAGATTAGCAATATATTTTATCAGTATATTTTAAATATAAATTAAACCTATATCTCACACATTTGAGTCCCTGTTAATAACATAACAACAAATGCTTCCACTGCAATATATGTCTCAATTTCTATTTTTAATGAGGTTCTACTTTCTGGGAGATTATCTTATTCATTCATTCTCTGTGCCTTGTCTGGACAACAAAGTAGATACGCTCTATGCCAAATTGATCTGGAAACCCGAAGAAACATAATTATCACTGAACAATACTTTTGCTTCTAGGGTCAGGAGAAATCTCAAAGATTGGAAACTGAAGACTAAATCTGTTCATTTGGTTCAGCAATGTAGTCATTCTATATTAAGAAGCTATGGCTAAAAATGGCCCCAAATCACAGAACACCTCTTTTCTTTCTCTATGTCTCTCTCTCCAACAAAACAACGTAAAGTAATTACAGTAATTGAGTTAGAAGGTTCTTGAAAATACGGTTATGCAAAGGATGGCAGGGAGTCACAGAATGACCTTGGTAACCCCAGCAAGCTGATCTCTCTACAAGATCATCCTAAAAAAACTCCGTTTTCTATTCTTTAGGAGCTAATGAGCTAAGGAAATTTGATAACTAACACATGACTTTATATTTCAGTTTTAAAACTTTATTACTGCAATGAATATGGGTACTGGTCCATAGAGCCAAACCCCAAAAAATCTCCAAATGGAGCTAATGAAAATTATGAGGCAGACCAAAGGAAATCAGGCAGAAGTTCTAAAATAAATCAAATACTCCATAAAGCCATACACGAATGCCAATGTCTATGAACAGGATTACCATATGCCTTATAGACCAATCATGTTATATGAGGCTTTTACTATAGAACTCATAGAATCTAATTGATTCTCAAGGCTTTAAAGGAATTAGAATCTAGCCAAAACCCCACCATATTTATAAGAGTCCTCTTCAATATAACCATCAAGGGACCACCCGGCCTCTGCTTAAACCTGCCCAGGGATAGAGAGCTCATTAACTCCTGAAGCAGCCTATTTCAGCTCCAGAAAGCTCAAATCACTAGAAAGTTCTTCTATTACTAAACTGAAATCTGCTGCTGTGATCTTTCCATATTCACCCTCTAGGAAGACAGTACATCTGAGGGTTTCCTAAAATGTATGCATATGGTTACTAAAAATTTCTAATGTGTATGCATATTGTGAATGTATACATTTTTCTCCATCAAATGTCAAAGGCATTTATCAGATTCACAAAAGTTAAGAATCTCCATTGCAGGGTATCACAGAATAAATCTAAACTTCATTCTGCACGAAAGATACCTGAAGACAAAAATCACACAATCTTTGTGTGATTATGAGTCCTCCTTTTCAAATCAACCATATGCAATTCCTTAACCTTTTTCTCACTTCAGCAGCTTATTGAACTCATTACATTTCTTCAACATGTTAAGTACCACCTGTATAATATGGTCCCCAAATTAAACACAATACTCTGGGTATTCTGCAGCACAAATAAAGCAAGTTTGTCACTGCCCTCTTTTCTGGGTGCTCTACATCTGTTAATGAAGCCTAAGCACTCAACTGTTTCTATCAGTTGGACAGTTGCTGGTTCTGTTGCCAGGCATTGCTCTACACAAAAGAGAATAAGGACCCAGGAAAGTGGGGTGACAGTCCAGCCAACAGAGCTGTTCACTTCACTAGCCAGGTGCATGGCCAGGGTCAGGGAAGTCCAGAGCTGTTGAGTCATGAGCCAGCTCTCTTTCATAGGTAGGAGGAAAACCTTAACATATGTACAAGCTGCAAAAGGTCTCTAGGCACCTACTTACTACCACCTAATATTATCAAAATGCCAGGTTGCATCTGTCAATAGACCATCTCTACACAACACTTAAGCAATAAGTCAATCAATCAATAAAAGTTCTCTTGTCTATTCCACAGACTTGATGCTTCCTTACCAGAATCTTTGCTAGAGGGCAGAGGAAAGATTTGAGTTCATCTTTCTAACTTTTACATATTAATAAAGGAAGGAAAATGAAGTGGAAAAGAGGCACCCAGAAAGACGTATCATCTGATAAGAAAGTGATTCTTTGGATTCCTCTGTCTTGAACCACTTCCTTTATTAGTTCCCCCACTAAAAGTTACTAACCAAATTGGTCCATGCATGAGACTTACATAACACTATAACTTGCTAATGGGCAGTTTGGCTGTACTTTAAAAGTAAATTTTCATGACCTATGGGTTCTCTTGCCTTCCTGTCTTGGACCAGGCAGCACCTGCCACTGGAAAGAAGGGAGATGGTCATCCATTTCTTTTATTCCATGTAACTGAATAGATAAACAGACTTAACACCCTTCTGGAATGCAACTAGAGTTGCCAATTTTTGCAAATAAAAGTACAGAATTGCTAGTTGAATTTTAATATCAGATAAAGAATAATTACTTATATAAGTATGCCCCGTGCAATATTTGAGATATATGTCACACTGAAAAAGTATGTATTGTTTATGTGATGTCCAAATTTAACTAGCTATCCTGTATTTTGCCTGGCAACCACACACCCAATTATTTCACCCCTTCTCTTCTACTTTCCTTCTCTCTATCTCTCCCTCTTTCTTTCCTCCTTCACCCCAATATCTTTCTTTTTGTGCCTGCCAGCATATACATCACGATACATCACGAGTTTGGAAGTTCTAAGATCTGAACTAGGACCAAAAAAAAAAAGAGTCTAAGGAATTCAAAGTGGACCTCAAGCCCAAGCACAGTCTCCAAATCATCTTTAAGCAGAACTCTGCCCTTGGCATGGTGGTAGAAGACTCATTATTCAGTTATTTTTAAGCTTGTACTTTTTTTATTTGAATAATGTTCCTTGACCACTGTAAAACTTCCTGATTAAGAGACAATAGGGGAGAAGAGAGCAACAAAAAAGATCCATATTTAAGGCCCTGACTTAATGCCAACAAGTATTATCAAAACCTTATCTTTGAACTGTCATTTATGCCTTGTGGAATACAAAATGGTACAACTAGTCAGGAAAAGCTTGACAGCTTCTTATAAATTTACATATGCACATACTATATGACCCAGCAATCCCACTCTTAGAAAAAGAGTTGAAATGAAGTCTCATGTTCACACAAAAACCTGTGCACAAATATTTGTAGCACCTCTATTCTATTCATAATCACCAGAAACTGCAAACAGCCCAAAACATTCTTCACCAGATAATGAATAGACTAACTGGTACACCCATGAAACAGAAGACAAAGCGGCAATAAAAAGAAAATGTGGCACATATACACCATGGAATACTATGCAGCCATAAAAAAGGATGAGTTTGTGTCCCTTGTAGGGACATGGATGCAGCTGGAAACCATCATTCTCAGCAAACTATCGCAAGAACAGAAAACCAAACACCGCATATTCTCACTCATAGGTGGGAACTGAACAATGAGATCACCTGGACTTGGGAAGGGGAACATCACACACCGGGGCCTATCATGGGGAGGGGGGAGGGGGGAGGGGGGAGGGATTGCACTGGGAGTTATACCTGATGTAAATGACGAGTTGATGGGTGCTGACGAGTTGATGGGTGCAGCACACCAACATGGCACAAGTATACATATGTAACAAACCTGCACGTTATGCACTTGTACCCTAGAACTTAGAGTATAATTTAAAAAAAAAAAAGTATAACAAAATATACAAGGAAAAAAAAAAGACACAAACTAGATAATGAGCAACAACTTGGACAAATCTCAAAGGCATTGTGCCTGGTGAAAGAAACCAATACTCAAAAGGTTACACGTTGTACAATGCTATGCATATTACATTTTCAAAAAAATACAAAACTATAGTGCCACAAAACAGATCAATGGTTACCAAGAGTTACAGGTGGGGACAGAGAAAATTTATAAAGGGAGAGTGTGAGAAAATGTTTTGAGGTGAGGGAATTGTTCTGTATGTGTCTTGAGTGTGGTGGTGCTTCTAGTATGTATACATATGTCAGAACTCGTAGAACTGCACACCAAAAAATATGCTATTTTACTTTATGTTAATTTAAAGATTTTCTCTAAGAGTGGGGGCATCTTAACATGAACCTGTAACAACGGCTCGAAAAAAAAGAAAGAACTAGCACCCTTAACTTATACTCTGTGTAACTAGAATTAAATCTGCTCCTTCATGTCCCTGCTTTTTACAGCTCTTCCCCTTCATAAACAATTGAATACATGGATTTGGTGGAGCTACTTTGAGCTCCCATACATAAATTGCTATTTTTTACAGATATGGGAATCAAATCTTAACTTAATCCAAAATGATGCAGCTTAAGAATCTTTGTGTCACAGATTTCTAGCTGTGGCTTAAAATCCGATCCTAAAGACCCAATACTGAATTCTAAAGTGTAACACTACTACTCCGTTGACATTGCAGATATAGCTTTGGGTAGCTGGGGTACCTGTTATGTGACCTCAGTGCAATGTTGTCAATCAGAGTTTGAGCTCCTGCTCCAGAGATGATTACCCTGATTTCACACTTTTTTCTGAATGATATGATACAATCCTACACAATGCAGGCTGATTCATAAGTCAAGCACAAGGAAATGTAAAATAGATGAGTTATATGTATGTGAAAGGAAGCAAGCTCTATGAAAAATCCATCAAGTTATCAGTATACGAGGGTTTTTTTTTTTTAACACAATTTAGAATTAACAGAGAAGAAAATAGGAAAGGAGATTCAACAAAGATTTTTGTCGAAGCAACTGTTCAGTCCTAGGAGGCTCCGCCAGCTGTCTGGTGTGTGAGGAATCCACAGCCGTGGCTCGCTGGTTGCAAAGCTGGGAACGGAGTCAGAACTGAAGCTTCATTGCCATAGGAACACTAACTTCTGCATTTTTCTTTTCTTCATAAAACTGTACATGAGAACTGCTAATAAATTTCACATTTCTTGGCTTTATAGAAGAAAAATCTTAAGATGTGCATATAACTTGGCAATTTTCTTCAAGTTTGGAAGCTTGATGGAGTTTTTAGAGTATTCCTCAAGGATGTGTCCTAATTTATTTTTTTAAAAGACAGATGATATAAAAAAGTCACATAGGTTCTAAACTTCAGTGAAAATAAAAATTAAAATAATGCTCTTTTAAAAATATCTTAAAGAAACAGAGGGCTCCGCAGCCACATATATCCATCAGATTCCTTGTCATATGGACTCCTTGCAGATGTTTAATCATGTCATGCCTAGTGATCTGTCTTTCTTTTTTCGCTTCTAGGTATTACAACAATCTGTTTCTATAAGGACAACCAACGACATTGTTTTTGATTCAACAAATATATGTTAACACCTACCTTGTACCATGCCAGAAATCGTGCTAGGCATTGAGGGGAAGAAAAATAGATGCCTAAGATACAGTTCTTGTCATCAAAGAGTTCAGTCTGGTAGGGTTAACAGTCTGGTCAAGGAGACATCCAGATGAAAATATAATGAGGCAAATACAACCAGGAAACTGCCAGTCACAAGGCATTGTGCAAAAACTGATTAATTCCATGTTACCAAAAAGACACCTGCACCCATATGTTTATCACAGCACTATTTACAATAGCTAAGTCATGGAATCAACCTAAGTGCCCATCAATGGTAGATTAGATAAAGAAAATGTGATATATATATATCATGGAATACTAAACAGCCATAAAAATAAATGTCCTTTGCAACAACATAGATGCAGCTGAAGGCCATTATTCTATGTGAATTAATGCAAACATAGAAAGTCAAATACTGCATTTCTCACTCTAAGTGGGAGCTAAACAATGGGTACACATGGACATGAAGATAGAAACAATAGACACTCCCTAGTGTCCAAAAGGAGAGAGGGAGGGGGAAATGGCTATCTATTGGGCACTATGCTTACTCTTTGGGTCATGGGTTCACTAGATGCCCAAACCCCACCATTACAGAATATGCCCATGTAACAAACCTGCACATGTGCCCCCTGAATTTATATTTTTTTAAATGACTATATTAGTTTTTTAAACTATCAGAAAGCGGAAGCTAAAGGCAAGGATGGAAACTTCCCTTGGGATGAACAACTGAATTCTGCATTGACAAGGCAAGAGTTGACCAGTTGAACAATGTAAGAATGACCACTCTTACCAGAGATGAGAATGTACAATGACCAGCTTGAACAAAAACCAATTCAAAGATTTGGTCAAGAACCAGGTTACTATATACAGTATAGTAACAATACGCAGTGTTTCTATCTTCGAAGATATTATTCTCTTGGTATTATGAGAACAATGCCTCATATTATTCTCAGTGATCAGACTCAACAGTGATCAGACTCAAACTTGGTTATGTGTATATGTAAGTGAAATTAAATAAGCTTCTTATACACTCTAGGGCATGGGTCTTCTTCTCTATGGTATTTGAAATATGTAGGATATTGACAGAAAGAACAGACATTTCTGAATGTATTTACAGACATATCATCATAACAAGATTACCACAGTAATCATCATTTATCCAAAATTTTTCAAAGAATTTTTACAGCACCTATATATCAATTTTCTATGTTCCTCATTCTTCCATTGAATGTGATTATCTTTTACAGACCCAGTATGGTAAATATATTGTTGATTAAGATGGTATATATGCTATTTTTATCAATTGGGCATTTTTTAGCCGAAGTTTTTGTTGTTATCTCACTTTGAATGAATTAACATCAAATATTCCTATTTTTACTAACTTGGAAATTAGGAAAGTATAAAGACATTTATGACAAACTCACCTGTGATTCTTGAAGAAAATGAATTTGCCACAAGCTACAGGGATGATTAGATGACTATGATTAGATGACAAAGGATAAAATAAACACATTAAAAATAATAAATGTCATATATAATGAAATTTCATAATTTAAAAAATGCCCTAATCATTAGCCTAAATTTTTAGAATTCATTAATAAATAAAAATAGATATGTTTCACATTAATAAACAGCATGTAGACTGCTGTAAAGCCCATACTCTGACAATTCTCACTAGCTAATGAAAGTGAGTTTATTATTAAGAGCTTAATTGTGGCAAGACTCATTCCTAAGAAACTCCTCATACTTAGGCTTCAGAGAAGCTTTAAATATCTGATACCAAAGGGGAAAAAATGCTATGAGTTGGAGATTCAATTACCTAATTACTATTAAATTTGCTGGAAAGAATTAGTACCACTCTTCTCTTACAATGATGAAGCTAAAATGGCAAAAAGCTAGAAGTAATTTCAGGATTTTCATTATGTTATCTATTCAACAATCTCTGGTATATCTCTACTCATGAATTAATATCTTGCTTAAGAGTGCCTTCTCTCCTAGCAGGATGAACGTTACCTTAAGTCAAATGCTATATTAAGTTGATATAAATTTGCAAAATCAGAGTTATAAAAAGAATATGTACTATTTTACTCATATTATGCACCATCATTGAACAGTTCTAACACCTAATTTAGGGTAATTTATTTTAATATTAGCACTATTTTGATAAAATTGTACATACCTTTTCAACATTATAATGTATGAAAATTCTATTTCTATAATATTTGCTTCTCTGGTTATAAAATAACTCCAGAGTGATGGTTAATATATTCATGCCAAGGCTTCTTTGATCATCTATCTAAAGTGACACTGAAACTGAAGATTTTTTTTTAATTTGGCAGTCATTGAATATATTCTTATTTTATGCACAGTTCATGCAGTATGATATAGCTGCTCACTTAGTGCCTCAGCCTACCAAAGAAAATTATATAATTATGTAAAATGCATTCTTGGTCCTTTCCTCTATGCACTCAGAGAGAAAGATATTTCAACTTTGACTTTGCACCACTACCAATGGTAAGATTGGCAGAGGTGATTTTTTTTAAAGAACTGTCAATTATACCATTACAAATGCAAATCTTCATTAGAAAAAAATAGTAATACCTCTAGCAAACAGACGTGCCAAAATAACTGTCAATTTGTTCAATTTGGTTAAAATAATCCATGAAATATTAATAATTTACTAGTAGAGTAAAACATTTTGGGATGTCAAAGAAACTGAACAATATTTACAAGTCTGTAAATGAACCCACACAATATCGTCACGTGGGACATACAACTATAATGTTGGTCATCAGTCTGTAAGTATTAAAATGTAATATAACATGGAAAATTTATTCTTATATGTTTTAAATTAACGATGAGATTTGCAGGCTGATATGACTGCAAGAGTATGGTCTAGTAATTGTTTCGTAAATTCTTCACTTTTTTTTATTATACTTTAAGTGCTAGGGTACATGTGCACAACTGCACAACAGCTTTGTTACATATGTGTACATGTGCCATGTTGGTGTGCTGCACCCATTAACTCACCATTTACATTAGGTGTATCTCCTAACCCTATCCCTCCCCCTCCCCCCACCCCATGACAGAACCCGGTGCATGATGTTCCCCATCTTGCGTCCAAGTGTTCTCATTGTTCAATTCCCACCTATCAGTGAGAACATGCGGTGTTTGGTTTGCTGTCCTTGTGATAGTTTGCTCAGAATGATGGACTTTTTTATCTAGGTAAACTTGACAAATAGTGTTCTGTTTGGTTTGGTTGGTTTGGTTGGTTTGGTTTTACATTTGGCCTCCTCGTAAATTCCGGACCATTTTGTCATCTAATTTAGATGCATTCTCTCTGGGCTCACATAGTTTTTCAGACATGACTCTCATAGTACATTCGCCATCCCCTCACAGTTGGGGTTTATTTACTTCTTTCTCCCCCACTAGGCTGTACCTTCCTTGAGAATAAGAATAAACAAGTCTTTCTTGACTTTGCATCCCCAGGGCCTAGGACTGTGCCTGGAACACAGTATTTGCTCAATAAATATTTGATAAGTGAATAAAGCAACCAACTCAAGGGGAAATAAAGTTCAATATAATATGAATTAATATTAACAACTTGCCCTTTGTCTTTATCTTTATCCTTTCCCTCCTCCTCTCACATTACTCTCAGCCCCTCCTCTGCTCTTCTCCCTCCCCAAATTCTATATATAATATTAATAACCATTACTTAAATGGTAAAAATAACATAACCAGTGTCTAGTACAGAGCCTGCAGTATAGCACATTCTCAACAAGTAATTTTTGAATAAATGAAAGGAAGGAGCCACGAGGGGAGAAAGGAAGGATAATATTCAAAAACTTAGTAGAGATACTATTCTGTAAGGCTTAATACAGTGTAAAGAAGGTACTTCCTCACCCTTTCCTCCTTTGCCTTTGGTGCAAATTTATTATCTACATATTGAGCTTTTATCTATAGTTCATCTTGTCTAATTATAATTTTCTAAAGATTAAACATGATTTAAGTGAAATAGAGTTCACATTGCAAAAGATCAACCCTGGTGATCTAGCTTGTAGCCCATTTCTCTGACTAAGAAATAAATATGCTCCTTGTCTATCCGACTCTCAGTTTGTAGGGAAATCAATCACACCAAATGATGCTCAAAACCCCAGGAGTGTAGGAAAAGTCAAACCCACACCCACCCATCCACTTCTGATGGGGACAAAATAAACAGCATATGAAATCTGCATTATGGGTTCAGTTTAATTCAATCAATGTCTGAATATTTGTTTAATTCAATCAATGTCTGAATATTTGTTTTCTGGATGTTTGTTAAATGTTTGCATGAGGGAATCAGGTTAATTAATGCATAAAAGTAGTCTGACTTCAGAGTGACTTTTGATATAAGTAGGAAAGATAGAAAGCTGGGAATTCTGGCTCTTTATGAAAGTCAATTTCTCTTCTGCGCTGACCAAATAACAGGAAAAATACAAGATTTTGGGTGCAAGCATTTTTTTTAATTGACAGCAGAAGATATAAGCAACATTTTCTATGGGTTGTTAAAATTAATTTGTCAATGCTAAGCTAGGAATTAATATATTTCTGTGATTGTTTTAGATGAGCTTTTTAGTTTTATTTTTAATTGACAAATAATAATTGTGTATATGTATGCGGTATAAAATTATATTTGAATACATGTGTACATTGTAAAATTATTGAATCAGGGTAATTAGCATATCTATCACTGCAAATACTTATCTTGTTTGTGGTAAGAATATTCACTATCCTCTCTTTTAGCTACTTTAAAATACATAGTACATTATTATTAACTATAGTCAGGCACTGTTTTTCAATCATTTTTTGCTATTGAAGTTGTCATTGTTTTCATTAAAATGTTTATATAATTGTAAAGAAATAAAGACATAATATTGGCGACTTTGTTTTTATGTACTTTTTAAGATAATTAAGTCCATACAAGCAAAATGCTTCATTTGAGAGGATTTGTTAATGCTGAAACTCACCCAGTTCAGCAAAGTGTACCAGTAAGTTTCCTCTATGAATCTGGTCACTTGAAGGGTATTTTTAAGTTGTGACAATGGAGCAATATGTAAGATAGACAATGTATCTTTTATTTTTCCTATATGCAGAAACTTAGGAGTTTATTCAAACCATTGCTATCTCTAAAATTCTAGCTAATACACATCTAGGGTCACAGCCCACAGAACAGGTGGTTGCCTATTCCATAGGATTAGCCCAGGGCTGAGTAGGTCATCCCTGCCCCCTCCATAAAATATCTCCCTTGTCCTCATGTGCCATCATGCTTGAAATTCTCTCTTTAGAGATTCATTCATTTGGGTTAAACATTATCCTCTGATTAAAAAATGCAAATAAATGAAATAAAACTTTAAGCTACTAACCCATAAAAATCATAAATCACAAGACTGGAAGCAACCCTTGAAATCATCTATTCCCACCTCTGTTCTACAGAGAATCTGTGCCTGATGATAACTCCAGTTAAGCTATTAAAAAATGTCAGGGAAGAAAGCAGGGTACAGATAAAGAAGGTAGAGAAGGCCATGAGTGTTGAAGGTGGGGCTCATCTTAGTCACCATTGTGTGTAGAACTAACTGTTCTACTTAGTTAACGTTACCATATAACTTGTCATCAAAAAGACGGATTTCGAAGACAAACAGAACCACTATCTTCTGGCAACATAACTTAGGCAAGATTGTTTTCACCTTCTCAGCTTTAATTCCTTATGATAAATAATAATAAATAAAATATGCCTTTCATGGCTATTGTAAAGAGAAAATGAAGTAAAATTGTGTGGTGTGTTACTTCATTCCTTTATTTTTCTTTTTAAAAAAAGTTATCCTCAAATGCTTGTTAAAAAAAAACATCTGGTGCCAGACTTTACCTGAGGGTAGCTTTTATCTAAAGTCAAGTCATTAAACAACCATGTCAGTGGCCACTCACCATGGCACTTCCAAGGGTGTTAATGTACTACTCAATTTTATATCAGCTTGGATTTTTAAAAAGAGCTAGACCCACATGATTACACAGAACTACCAGTACATATGTTCCACAAGGGCAGAGACTTTAGTTTTGTTCATAACTATATACCCAATACCAGCACATAATGGGAGGGCAATAACAGTCATTGAATAAATGAAGGAATCCTTCTATTTCCCTACAAGATCGAGAGAGGCTTTATAAGGAAAGAAAAGGAGATCATGACTACCAGTAAGTTTATTCTATGTAGATATGCAAAGGTTGTAATAATGAAGAAAAATAAGAGAAAAAAGAAAAAGCAGCAGCCAATATTTGTAGTGTACCTACTTGTACCAAGTGCTTTTAATCCTCCCAAAACCTTCTGGGATGATAGATTTACTTACCCCAGTTCTAAGATAAGGACACTCATGCACAGAGATAGTGACTTCTCTAAAAGATAATACTGTTTGTTGTAACTTTAAAAAAAATTATTTTTTTGAGATGCAGTTTTGCTTTTGTCACCCAAGCTGGATTGCAATGGCACAAACTTGGCTCACCGCAACCTCCACCTCCTGGGTTCAAGTGATTCTCCTGCCTCAGCCTCCCAAGTAGCTGAGATTACAGGCACCCGCCACCACACCTGGCTAATTTCTGTATTTTTAGTAGAGACGGGATTTCACCATGTTGGTCAGGCTAGTCTTGAACTCCTGACTTTATGTGATCCTCCTGCCTGAGCTTCCCAAAATGCTGGGATTACAGGCATGAGCCACTGTGCCTGGCATGTTGTAACTAAAATTTAAACCTAGGATTGTTCAACTGAAAAGTCCATATACTTTTTACTGTACCATGTGTCCTCAAACATCTAAAAAAAAAAAAAAAAAAAAAAATCTGACAAGCCTAAATGCAGAGTGGAGTGGGAAAATAAGAATAGTAGAATAGTAGAAGACACTTCAACCAAAAAATAACATAAATTCTTCAGTTTTAAAAACCGACATAAGTCTAGCATATATTTCTAGATTTAGAAATACAATAGAGAAACTCATGCTATGTTTAAATTTCATTGGTTTTAACTTTCAAATTACAATATATTTAACAGGTTATTGATCTGTTCAACGAGTTCACACACATTGATGATCATAACAGAGAAAACCTTGACTAACAAACTTAGTGTTTTCTCTATTAAAATTTTCAGCTGCCTTGGAGTATTCATCTCAATGGTTATAATTAATTTCAATACCTTCTGCATTAATTCAGTGTTTGCAAATTCTAGTAAAGTGCAACTGGTGATTCAGTAAATGAATAATTGGGTAAGATAGGAGACTAAAGCAGAGGCTGTGTATTGGCAGCCTCTAGGGTAACGTGTGTTTGTGAGAGAAATGTTGGGTAAGTTCATCTAGGTTGCACTGAATGTGTCTGATCAGAGCTTTAGCTCAACAGGTTGGAGAAAGTCACACTGTGCCCTGGGGAGAAATAAGTTAAACCGAACTGAATTAAAGTTTATTACATTGATCAGAGAGTATGCTAATAAGCAATCTACTTCCCAAGTCACACTGTCTGACTTGATTGAAATGGACATGGCTGACACCTGCAAATGAGTTTTAGACACTTGATGTATAGACATAGAACCTATTTGAGCAAATCCAAACCAAAGCAAACTAGGTTAAACTGATGCGTAAGTCATGTTAATGTTACCTAGACCACATACAGAGAACAGAACTCAATGTGATAAATGCAGGCCCGTGTGATATATGCATCTTGCTAACAAACAAAAAAAAGCCAAGTATTTAGTTATTTGTAAGTCAATAAACACTGTTGAACAATTATCACCAGGTCAAGTTGTAAGGGAAGATTGAACCAATGGAGAATTAAGCAAGAATGCTAAACATGAAAAATTGGAAATAATAAATGAGCACAATAAAATTGGGCAAGCCTGATCATAAAGTCTAACACCCCTTTCCAACCTAAAATTCTAATACCCCAGGGTTACACTTACTTAGATATTTGCAAGATAACTACTTGTTATTTATCCCTCTGCCTGCAAAAAAAGTGAAAAAGAGAAATTAATAAGAACTTATTTCTGATTTCATAATACAGCTAGCCTTCTGTGACTAAATTGGAACATCATTCCCATTTTTGTATGTGCAAAAACTGTTGTCTAAAAACAATGACCTTCCTCTGTTTTTGAAATAGACTTACTGAGGTATATAATTTGTAGACCATAAATACAATTGTACAATTCTATTTTTTTAGCAATGTACAACATTGTGCGATTATCACAACGATCAAGTTTTAGGGCATTTCTGTTACCCTAAAAAGACCCCTCATGCCCATTTACTATGAAATCCTGCTCCTACTCTTAGCCCCAGGTAACCACTAATTTGCTTACTGTCTCTATACATTTACCTTTATTGAAAAGTTTATTTAAACAAAGTCAAAGAAGATATAGAAGACGGTAGTCTTTTGTGTCTGGCTTCTTTCACTGGGCATAATGCTCTTGAGGTACATCCATATGGTAGCATGTGTCAGCAGTTTTCTCCTTTTTGTGGCTGTATAGTATTCCATTGTATGAGTATACCACATTCTGTTTATCCATTTATCACTTGATGGACATTTGAATGGTTTCCAATTTGGGGTTCTTACGAATAATGTTGCTATGAGTATTTGTGTATACAAGTCATGTGGACATATGTTTGTATTTCTCTGGGGTAGATATTAGGCGGAACATTTCTGGGACATAGAGTAAATTTGTGTTTAACTTTTTTAGAAACTACCAAATTGTTTTCCAAAGTGGCTGTACTACTTTTTATATTCCCACCATTGATGTGTGAGAGTTTCTTGACACTCTCACCAAAATTTGATATTGTCTTTTTAAGTACACCCACTTTAATGAGTAAATAGTGTGCTCTTATTGTGATTATAATTTGCATTTCCCTAATGAATCATGATTTTGAGAACCTTTTGATTTGCTTAGTAACTTTTGGATATCTTCCTTGGTGAAACAACTATTCAAATATTGCACCTATTTTTTATTTGGGTTGTCTGTCTTATCTTTGAATTGTAGGAATTATTTATATATTCTGGTTACAAATACTTTCTTAGACACATGCTTTCCAAATATTTTCTCCCAGTTATCATCTTGTCTTTTCATTCTTTCAAAGCTGTCTTTTGAGGAGCTAAAATTTTCTTTTTACAAAGTCCAGTCTATCAATATTATTTCTTTTATGGATCCTGCTCTTGGCATCACATCTAAGAAATGTTTGTCTAACCCAAGGTCACACAAAGATTCTCTACTTTTTTGACTTCTACAAGTTGTATTATGTTAGCTTATACACTTACATTTATGGTTTTTGTTGTTGTTTTTCAGGTGGAGTCTCACTCTGTCAGTCAGGCTGGAGTGCAATGGCGCCATCTCAACTCACTGCAGGCTCCGCCTCCCGGGTTCAAGCGATTCTCCTGCCTCAACCTCTTGAGTAGTTGGGATTACGGGTGCACGCCACCACACCCATCTAATTTTTGTATTTTTAGCAGAGATGGAGTTTCACTGTGTTGGTCAGGCTGGTCTCAAACCCCTGACCTCAGGTGATCCACCTGCCTCGGCCTCCCAAAGTGCTTGGATTACAAGCGTGAGCCACCATGCCCAGCCTATGATTCATTTTTATTTCATTGTGTATATGAGTTAAGGCTTTATGCTTGCTTTGTACATATGGATATACCATTGTCTCTGTACAATTTGTTGAAAAGGCTATCCTTTCTCCCTTGAATTAGCTTGGCATTTTTGTTAAAAATCAACTGACTATAAATGTAAGGACTTCTAGACTACCCATGCTGCTCCATTGATACATATGTTTATCCTTACACCAGCACCATGCTGTCTTGATTACTGTTGCTTTAGAAAAAGTTTTAAAGTTGGGTACTTTAATTCCTCCAATCTTTTTATTTTTTCAAAATTGTTTTGGTTATTTTAGGTTCTTTGCAATTCTGTATAAATTTGGGGTATTTGGTTTTCAGTTTTTGCAGAAAAAAACTTTCTGGGATTTTGACAGTGATTGTGTTATTATCTATAAATCAATTTGGGGATGATTGCCATCTTAACAATACTGAATCTTACAATCCATTATGTGGTCTTTTTACTTATTTAAATATTCTTCATTTTCTGTTAGCAAAATTTTACAGTTTTTGTTGAATATGTCTTGCATCCCTTGGTTTATTTTTGAATGTTTTTATGCTATCTTGGAAGGAATTGATTTCTTAATTTCATTTCTTAATTTTTTTCTAATATATAAAAATACAATTTTTTTGTCCTGTGACCTTGCTGAACTTGCTTTTAAGTTCCAGGGGGTGTTTTGGGGTTTTTTGTTTTGCTTTGTTTTAGTTTTTGTATTTTTTTTAGGATTTTCTACATA
The DNA here is from genome assembly GCF_003255815.1 of Theropithecus gelada. Classification (NCBI taxonomy): domain Eukaryota; kingdom Metazoa; phylum Chordata; class Mammalia; order Primates; family Cercopithecidae; genus Theropithecus; species Theropithecus gelada. The sequence goes on from NW_020257631.1 coordinate 389,339, forward strand.
CTAGATCATGTTGCTTTTTGTTTTGTTTTGTTTTTCTTTTCAATAATTTGCCTGGACTCAATCTGGGTAATCTTTCTTCCTCCTGCAGTGTAGGAACCGGTGTCTCTGCTCAATTTTTTTAACCTGGTTTCCCAGGGGTCACCCTTACTTCATAGCAGCCAACCAATACTTCAACCAAAAATGTGTTCAAACATCTTGAGCTAATAAAGTCTTCCGCTCTTTGCTGATGGATCTGTGTGTTGGTTATAGAGCACTTTCTAAGATTCCCCTGGCTTTTACTTTCAACTAAAATCTGGGTTATAGCTCAAGTGAATAGCCTCTCAGTCAACCAGGAAGTGTGCAGAGCTTCTCTAGCCCCTGATTTGTCTCATTTCCAGGATCTCCTTATTAAATGTTTTGCTTGTCAGCTGGTCTGTTTTTTTGCCCTACACAGGACTATAACATTAGCTTAGGAGATCTGTGGGCTTTCTTCATTCATTTTCTTCCAAGTTTATTATTTTTACTGACACTACCACTGGGCTTAAATTTTTTACCCTCCTCTCCATGTTAAGCCAGCCCTCTCTCACAGGGAAACTGATGTTTTCCACAGTTACTTCTGTTCTGACTTTACCGCTGCAGCCAGACTGACGAAAGAGGGCCGGAGAAGGAAACAGTCCCAGGCAAGAACACCACCAACTGCCACTGTTTATACCTGATATTCAGCAGTTTTTATGAATAAACATTTCTCAATTTGTTGTTTGCCTTTGGTTGATTTCTAGAGGTTATTTTTTACAATTTTATCCAGTGTTACAGTCAGTTTTGAAGAGGACTTGCCAACCTCCTTCCCTCCACCATCAAGGAAAGTGCTGTCTCTACCTACCTCTCTTTTGTTCCTTCTGTGATGCTCCCTGCTTAATTTGGTTGAATCGTCTGAGCCTGTTTAGTGATTTTCAAACTTTTTCTTCACTGTTTTTAGTCATTGATGTTATGCCTTTTTTTTTCCAGAATGCATTTTTTTCATTTTTATACTTGTGACTTATTATGCATATTTTTCCTTTCTTTCAAGCTACTTAGCATTTGGAAATAATTTGCATCAGAATTTAACTTCGCATACAGGAATATAATGCACAGTTGTTTTCTTCTTTTAAAAAAATGGTAAGGTACCCATGTTTAATCTTTATCAGAATTTTATATATGTTCTTGTCATTTTGAAAAATTTTCTGTAACTGTCTTATTTAAAAAATGGCAAACTCAAAGGAATAATTGAAGAGATTTTAATAAAAGGATCATTTATAAGGTTATAGCATAGTGCTTCTTAACTGGGGGTGGTGTTTTTTCCACTTGGACATGTGGCAAAGTTTGGAGACATTTTTGGTTGTCATGCTGGGAAGTTCCACTGACTTCTAGTGAGTAATGGAAAAAGATGGTGCTAAGTATTTTACACTACACAGGACAGCCGTCACCACAAAGAATTGTCTAACCAAAATATCAATAGTGCCAAGGTTGAGAAGCCATGATTTAAGAAAATCAACAATAAATTATAAATCTCTTAGGGCAGGGCTCCCCAGGGCAGGCCACCCCAACCCCAGGTCCAAGGACTGGTGCCAGTCCATAGCCTGTTAGGAATCAGGCCACACAGCAGAAGGGAAGCAGGGTGGGCAAGCTAGCATTAACACCTGAGCTCTGCCTCCTGTCAGATGAAGTGAAACAGTTTCATCACAAAACCATCCCTACCTGCTCCCTCCGGTCTGTGGAATAACTGTCTTTCACAAAACGAGTCCCTGGTGTCAAAAAGGTTGGGGATTGCTGCCTTAAGGAGTCACAAACGGAATTATTACTCTTAGGCACAAAGGATCAAGGTAAGGGGGCTGTTACCAGATCCCAATTAGAGTCACAGTATAGAGAGAGGCCATAAGACAGGACTGATGCAGCTTGTATAGGGCTTAAGTTTATACACTTTGGAGGATTCTCTTTAAGCAAAAGAATACAACATTATAAATATGAAATTAGCCATGAAGATAAATATTTTAAAGTAAAAAATCACAAATGTTTAAAATCTAACAAATACCACAAACAAAATCCAGGAAAATGGCATAATCTTTCATTAACAGACATAGCTTTGGAATACTTTTTTCCTTACATTTTCACTTTTTGGTTGCATATCTTGATTACTTCTTTGGTTTTCTTTTGGTTTAGTTTGGTTTTTTGTTATTTTTCTTTTTGAGACAGGGTCTCCCTCTGTCAGCCAGGCTGAAGTGCATTGGAACAATCACAGCTCACTGCAGCCTCTACCTCCCTGGGCTCAGGCAATCCTCCCACCTCAGCCTCCCAAGTAGCTGGAACCACAGACACACACCACCATGCTGGGCTAGTTTTGTATTTTTTGTAGAGATAGGATTTTAACCATGTTCCATCCATCTCTCTGTCTCTCTCTCTCTCTCTCTCTTTTTTTTTTAAAGATATAGTCTCGCTCTGTTGCCAGGTTGGAGTGCTGAGACACGATCTCGGCTCCCTGGTTCAAGCGATTCTCCTGCCTCAGCCTCCCAAGTAGCTGGGATTACAGGCACGCACCATCACGCCCAGCTAATTTTTGTATTTTTGGTAGAGACAGTGTTTCACCATGTTGGCCAGGATGGTCTCGATCTCCTGACCTCATGATCTGCCCGCCTCGGCCTCCCTAACTGCTGGGATTACAGTCGTGATCCGAACCCGTCTACTATCCATCCATGTCTTGCTAAGTCACCCAGGCTGGAATGCAGCAGCCCAATCATAACTCACTGTAACCTCAAACATTATAAATTTAAATGTGTTTTTCATCATTGATAGTTTAGAAAAGTTTTTTACAGCTTTACAATTTATATTGCTGATATCATACATTTTTGTTTTGTTTTGTAGTCAAATTTAGGAAACCTTTCAGCAAATTTTTTTCACATATCAGCTGTAGGATTACAGGGCATTTCAAGCTTTCTTGTGTAGTGACTAATGTTCAATACTCTGAATTGAACATTAGTCACTACACAAGAAAACCAGTTTGTTCTAACTGTCCTTGTTATATAGTATCTTATTGTGAGCTTTGTAGTATCTTCATCAATGTCAATAATTCATGACAAAGCACCAGCAAATTTATGTCTTTCTCCAGTGTATCTGTGTGATTCATTCCTGTTTGTTAATTTGATTATAAAACAATTAAAGAGTCTATTCATTCTTTCTATTCATAATTTACCTCTTCTTCTTAACAAAATACAGCTTTTGGTATGATCTGAAATAAATTTTATTTCTCAATATCAGAATAGTTTATATTAATTTAATTACTCAAATTGTCTCTTTTGCTTTATATTTTATTAATTCTTTAATACAAATTGTCTCTCAGGTGTTTTGTTTTGTTTTGTTTTGTTTTGTTTGAAACAGAGGCTTGCTCTGACACACAGGCGGGAGAGCAGAGGCATGATCTCAGCCCATTGCAGCCTCAACCTCCTGGACTCAAGCAATCTGCCCACCTCAGCCTCCCGAGTAGCTGGGACTACAAGTGTGCTCCATGACACCTGGCTAATTTTTGTATTTTTAGTAGAGACAGGGTTTCACCACATTGCCCAGGCTGGTCTCAAATTCCTGGGCTCAAGAAAACCACCCACCTCAGCCTCCCAAACTGCTAGGGTGACAGGCGTGAGCCACTGTGTCCAACCTGTCAGTTTTTAAATAAACATATAAAGAGATAATAAAAGAAAGTATCCTTCATTTATGCCCTAATCAGGAGTCTCAATTTTCTCACATGCTTTATTAAAATGCTCGAAAATGTCTTTTCAAATATACTTCTCAACTTCAGAATATTCTTTTTCTATTAACAAAAACATATAACCATGTGAACACATTGTTGGAACCTCTCTGTGGGCCTTGGATTGGCCTATACATGTGATGGGCTCTGACTTGTCAATTTCATTCATTTCATGGAAATTCTCATCTAAATGCTGTCACTCCAAAATCTTGGTCCAGATAGGAAAAGTCAGGGAAATAGATACCTCAACCTCTCTCTATTGCTGCTGCCTTCTCTTGGCCAGACCCAACCAGAATTCAGAGTGTAAGGAAGATTTAATGATGCAGTTTGTCTAAGGCAGCCTCCTGGGTCATAGAGCAGGGCCAAGGATTAAAGAGCAAGTCTGAAGGGGTGAACAAAAAATAAGAAAAGCAGTTAATTGTCTTTGAATAATTACTGTCTTCTAAAACTTCTATGTTGCAGCATTTATGCCTTATTTCGGCCTTCTGTGCTTGTGTTCATAGAGAAGAAAAGCAAAATAAAGAGCATGATTGGCACTTACTCACAGAAATCACTTCCTCAAGAAGCACCTGCTAGCCTAAGTATGCCTGTGAATACTGTACGATCTTGGTTCAGCAAAGCATATTCATCCCCTAATACATTCACATATCATAATCATTTTGAAAGCTTCAACACATGTCTTCTAATGGTGTCACTCTATATAATGAGATATGCAAATTAGAATGTTATAGAGAGTCTTAATTGCATTATATCATTCACAGTTGTAAATGTTCAGCTAGTTACAGCCCAGGTAGGGCAATCAGAAGAAGAAAAGAAGAAAAGAAAGATTCTTTTGGCTGTTTGACCCAAAAACGAAATAGACTTACATTGCTAATGGGCATATTAATATGCTTATCAGACATCTATTGTAACAGTGGGTTAACAGGGATGGCCTCAAGAGATGTATCAGCATTTCCTTATAAATGCTTTATGAACCCTGGCTTCAGTGTTTTGGGGCCCCCAGGCACTATTTCATATATTGTTTTAACGCTTATTATAAATCCAAAGGAATTAAAAAGAAAAACTTAAATCAAATATGGGTTGTCAGGTAGAGTATGGTAAGGTATAAGCATATCTGCTACAAAGAAAATGTGTTCCTTCATACACTTGACATGTAACTAAATTATTTATAAAATGTGATTTTCCACAATTCTAAATTCTGACATAATTTGGGAAGATATTAAATTGATCTTGGGAACCTTTCTTCATGTGAAAATAGGTGGATTCTTTCGGGTATTACCAACTTCTAAGCAAGCAAGGAATCTCTAACAGATTGTCATACAAGACCACAGTCACATGTCAATCCATGTTTATATCTACATCTCTGCCATGCACTACTCTTTGTCTGCAAGATCAGATTCTAAGAGCAGCAGACTTTTGAAATAAATAATATCCCAGATATCTCTGTTCTTCATTTAAAAATCACTATCATCCTCAGCAATAACTACTCCCATTTCACTCCACCATCAAAGCCCCATCACAACCACCACTATTACTGTCCCTATTACTAAGAAGCCACTGTGCTGGGGCCATGTTCTTTCAGAGTTGCCTTTTTCTTGTTGACTTACTGTAGTCTTTTGGATGCTCTCTGTCTGGAATAACTTGCTTTCAGTCCCACACAGGTCTATTCAGTCATGTTGGAATTAGTGAAATTTTCCCTAAGATGATACAGTTGCATGATTTGATACTTGAAAAAAAGCATGTATTTATTCACTTACCTAATGAGCAGTAACACTTGGTTGTTTCACCATTATTTCACATTGAATGCATTCAAAATGATCTCATTGGTTTTCCAAGGCAAGACACCTGAATTGAGTTCTATATTTCTGTCAGTAGCATTATTTTCACATTTGTCAAATGTCTTAATTTGTTATTTGTTCTTTTTTCCATCTTATCCACCCTCCATAGCAAATTAATCCATAGGTTACATTGGAATTTCTCTCTAAATGTTTCTCACATTCCATTCCCTTTGTTGTCATTCCCTATCAAGACCAGCACTCACCATTTCATGCCTAGTTTATTGTATGAGCTTCATAAATCACTTCCATTCAATCTATTCTACAAATTTCTTCAAAATTAGTATTCCAAAAATACAATTTTTGTGCCACTCTTCTGCTGAAATTCTTTTGTGGATGTCTAATAACTGAAAACAGTAGTTCAAATTCCTCAGTTTAGAACATGTTTCACTTTATCAAAATCTATCCCATGTCAGAATTCTCTCATTCCCCCAACTGTCCCAGGATTGGCATGGGCAATCTGCACCAGAGGCAAGGCAGAGTACAACAAATAATGCACTCAAATTGAGAGAGGCAGGAATCAAAGCCAAAGACACAAAAATTTAGAGTTTAAACCCAGTGGAGAGACACCTACAAGTGGATCAGAATCAAGGAGCAGTTCCTAAAAATGAAAGACGTTATTGATTTACATGATCAAAACCAAGGAAGACGGCCCTAATCCAACCTTCAAATCTTCACTTGAATATACTACCCAATATAAGTTTTCCACTGAGGGCAGTAGTGGTTCTCAGACTACCTACAATACTTGTTAAAACAGATTTCTTGTTAAAACTACCTACCTACAATACTTGTGTCTCTGAATTACCTACAATACTTGTTAAAACACATTTCTTGTTAAAACTCCTGGTGTTTCTGATCCAGTAGTTGTGGGGTCAGAAAATTTGCGTTTCATTTCCAAATAAGTTCCTAGGTAAGGCTGATGAAGCTAGTCTGGGGACCATACTAGCTTCAGTGTGAGAATCAGTGTCCTAGGTAAACACATTATCTGCTCTCTCTTAAATGTAAAGACCCATTCTGAGCTCCTACAAACTGGCTAGGATGGCCACTCCACTTCAACCCAATATATGGCCTACTCAGACTACAATCTTACATGTAACTCTCTCTTCTACTGGTGCTTACATCTTTATTGTCTGTGTCTACAGCACTCTTCTGTTTTGTTTTGCATTTTAAGAGGCACACACAGAGAGAGAGAGAGAGTTATTGAAAGTACACATGGTAAACTTGAATCTTAATGTTGCCTCCTTGGAGTCTTATCGTGTCTCCAATGGTGTGATTTTAACCAAATAATTTAAGCTCTCAAGGTCTCTTTTTTCATTTGTGAAACAAGGATAATAATATTCTTTTGTTCTATGCAAAGATACCAAAATTTTGTTAGTTTTTCCACCTCTACTAGTTACTTTCCAGTTATAGAGTCTTGGTGTTATGACTACCATTTAGAGCCTTTTTCCTGCCTTCCCAGTTCTAGAGGACAACATGGCCACAAAGCATTTCTTTTACGGGACCTTATAAATTCTAGTTATAAAATTACCAAGGTAAAAATGCTCTGGTGATCATTAAATGTAACCCCTTCATTTGAACTCATTGTCAAAAATAACAAATTTGGTATATATCAGACTCAATGCACTTTTTTGATCCCACCTTCTCAGGTAAAAGCTTTTATTGAGGTTAAAATGTTGACATGGTGTGAATTGGTGCAGTTAGTGGAGAAGGGGGTAATTTGGCTAAGAAAGTCAGAGAAATTACACACAGGAATTTTTGTTTAAAAATATAAATTCTATCATTACTTAGTCCATTATTATACCTTTGCTTCTCTTACTCTTAAAAGCCAGTGGCCCTGGCAATCTATTGCTCGGTAGGAAACTAATTAACAATCATTTTATTATGCTTGTGATTCTGTGCATCGGGAAATCTGGGCAGGGCACAGCAGGAATGGTTCGACTCTGTTCCATGATGTCTAGGATCTTACCTGGGATGGCTCAAATGGGTGTATTATAGATGGCTAGGATCATTCAACTAGGACTGTATGTCTGGGGCCTCATATTCTTAACGTGGTATCTGCTGGGGCTGGAATGTTTACAATAAGTGTCTTCACTCACACACCTGGCATTTGTGCTGGGGTCACTGAATCAACTGGGGACTGGCCTACATCTCTGTCTCTCTCCACACATCTCTCTGCGTGACTGGCTTGGGCTTCCTTCCAACATGGCTGTCCAGGGTTAACTTCAAACATTTCTGAGTAGCAACAATTCAGGTGAGTGGCAGGCCAGAGGTGGACACTGATTCTCTTCTTCAGTGGACACTTCTAGGACACTGATTCTCTTCTTCACTTATGATGCAAAGTTCTCACATGCTCCTATAAACACATGCTTTTCTTTAGTCCATGTTTTATTTTATGTTATGCCTCTCACTTATTAACATCATATTAAACCCTACTTATATGGTCTGAATGTTTGCATACCCCTAAAATTCACATATGAAAACTTAATTCCCAATCCAATTGTATTAAGAAGTGGGGCCTTTAGGAGGTGATTAGGTCATGAATGGGATTTGTGCCCTCATACAAGAGAGTTGAGAAAGCTTGTTGGCCCCTTCTGCAGTGTGAGGACACAGCAAGATAGTGTTTATCTATGAAGCAAGAGAGCAAGCCCTCACCAAATATTGATCTTGATCCTGGAATTTCCTGCCTCCAGAACTGTAAGCAATAAATCCCTGTCGTTTATGAGTTACCCAGCCTAAGGTATTTTGTTATAACAGACTAAGACATATACTTTGCATTGAATCCTAAAACCAACTCTGACAAATAACACTGTAATATTGTAGTAAATATTTGATGAAAATTAGGCAGCACATCTGATAAGTAATCACAGTAATTTCAGAGGCTCACACCTGTAATCCCAGCACTTTCAGAGGCTGAGGTGGGAGGATCACTTGAGCTGGAAGTTCGAGGTCAGTCTGGGCAACAGAGGGAGACTTAATCTCTTCAAAAAATAAAAAATAAAAATTTTAAAAATAAGACAGGCATAGTGGCATACACCTGTAGTCTCAGCTATTCAGGAGGCTGAAGTGGGAGGATGGCTTGAGCCTGGGAGGTCAAGGCTATAGTGAAATGATATCATGCCACTGCACTCTACCTTGAGTGACAGAGCAAGATCCTGCTTTTTAAATTAATTAATTAAAAAAATAAAAAAATAAAAAAGGAAGCAATCGCTCTGGTACCTAACTACCAAGTGTCAGTGTCAAATCCTGACTTCAACACTTGTTAGCTGTGTAATTTGGGGCAAATTACTTAATCCCACAGTGCTTCAGTTTCCTCACCTCTAAAATGAAGAATATAAACATACCCTCTCTACAAGATTCTTTTGATGATTAAATGAGTGAATGCACATAAAGGATACATTGTGCACACTCCACCAATGACAGTTGTAAATAATTATTCATTGATTAATAACTGACCTGTTCTCAAAAGGTTTAAACAAGCCAACTGAATAAATAAGACATTGTATATGTAAACTAATTGCATACTTATAATGTTATCTTTCTAGGAATAGTAAACAAAGCAAGTATCTCCTGAACAAGGAAAAACGGTGATTCTCATCTGTAACTACTATCAACTAAAATCAAATTTTTTAGAGACTCACTACTGAGAAGTGACAGCTATTAGTGAGAAAAAAAAATTCTACAACTAAAAAAATACACAACAGTGTGGATTCCCTGTTTAGTTGTCTATATTTCCCACTAGATGAGCAAGCACTATGTCTATCTTTTTCATTTTAATTTCCTGCTCCAGCATATTGCCTGGCACATACTAGGTGCTCAATTCATAGTTAAATGAAATAGCACTAAAGTCTTGAGTAGCAGAGTTGATTGTACAAAACAATAAATTAATATTTGTCTCAGCAATTTCCTTTGTGGGGTGATTTTTCAATATAGTTATTATACACATCAAATTATATTACGTTCTGACATATGTTTTAGGCCAACCGAAGACAATGAAAGTAACAAGAGCATATATGCAATATTGTTTACAAGTTGGAAAAGGGTTGTACACCTTGTGAAGATTTCACACACACACAGGCAAAGACTAGAAGTATTTTTAAATAATTTCTATAAGCTTCATTTGTCTGGAAAAAAATTATGTATCCAGATTTGTTCATTTTACAACAATGTGAAATAAATACGCCTCTCCCCTGTGCATACTTCCTTGCAGGCACTGCTCATGATACAGTGTCTCTGTTGATATTTTCTGAATACTTCATTGGACTAAGAGTCTATGTCTTTCATGTTTGTGTCTCCCGGTATCTGGTATACAGAAGAAATCTTTATGTTATTTGTTTAATTAATTCACGAATACCTTATTTTCTATATGAATTTCCCCTTAGGCATATTTCACCACAGAGAAAATCATATTTATCTAAATCAACATCTTCAAATAAGAATGAGAATGACTCGGTTTTCATTGTCAGTGATCACCATGGCCCTCCAGATAACGTTAACAATATTTACAGGATCTTGTCTGATTTGACTCCTGCTTCTGTCTCCATGCCCATTTTGTGCCATTTTCTACCTCACGATGTCTCTTAGACTCCAAGTGGGATGTATTTTATAAATTGGTTAACCAGAAATTCCTTGAATTGGATCAAAAAGGAAAACTTTAAGTCTCTAGCTAGCCTATTATTTTAAAAAGGAATTTGAGGTAATAATTTTTTTGCCTGTCAGGGATCAATAAGAAAGAATGCAGCTTACTCTACAAGGGCTTCAGTGATGGCTCCTTTCTCTGATTTCTGATTGTTCTAAACATGATATTATCTCATCCTTGAATTATAATTTATTTTGATTAGAGATTGATTCTTTCTTTAGTAAATTATGTATAACCTTGAAATAGATACATGGGCAGCTACAAATACATGATTTTTAAACAATAGGCATTACATTTGTTTTTTACCATACGATTTCAACGAAATATAAATGGCATGATTTTCATGGACATGTTTGCTTTTTTCTAACCAGAGTTGAGTGCTTTACACAACTTCATGCAATAGCAATTTACCTATCTTTGTTTAAAGGATGAAATCTTCACTTTTGTTCAATCTATTGCATTGCCTAATTCTTTGAAAAACAAATGCTTATTTTTAATATGAGCTATATTTTCATATGTACCAACATTCCTTTGCTCTTCCTCTTACATAAAAGATCATAGTTTAAATATATGAACATTTTTGTATAGCATTTGTGTTTTTCTTTTCTCTAAGAAAGACTGAGCATTTACATTATCCTGCTTGAAAAAGAATGGCATGAAATGGACACTTTTTGATGTATAAATAAATTAGCTTTGGAATAACAGTGACGTTTCTCTTTCAAAATTCCCTACCCCTGATTTTTTGGTTTACCTTTACAGAAACTTAAAATGAACAATTATGACATTCAATAATAATAATAATAACAATAAAGTCACATTCTACAAACATCTGCCTACAGAAAAATTCATAGCCTTTGAGTGGAGCATGGAATCTGATGCTCTGAAATGTGACCCGGACACACAAAAGCTGACTTTAAAACAGAACACAGACCGGGCGCAGTGGTTCATGCCTGTAATCCCAGCACTTTGGGAAGCCGAGGCGGGTGGATAACAAGGTGAGGAAATAGAGACTATCCTGGCTAACACAGTGAAGCCTCGTCTCTACTAAAAATACAAAAAAATAGCCAGGCGTGGTGGCGGGCACCTGTAGTCCCAGCAACTCGGGAGTCTGAGGCAAGAGAATTTCTTGAACTTGGAAGGTGGAAGTTGCAGGTCGCACCAAGGCATTCCAGCCTGGGCAACAGAGCAAGACTCGATCTCAAAAGTAAAATAAAATAAAATAAAATAAAATAAAAACATAGTAACACTTTGTGGATCCGGGTTATCTTTTGCATAAGATTTGCCAGCAGCAAAATACATGGCGAATCTGAGTCTGAACTCAAGAGTCTGAAATTAAGAGGTGATACAGAGAACCCCAAGTGGGCCTCTTCTTAAAGAAACCAGGGAGAAAATTTTTGCAATCTACCCATCTGACAAGGATCTAATACTTAGAATCTACAAGGAACTTAAACAAATATACAAGAAAAAAAAAACCATCAAAAAGTAGGTGAAGGATATGAACAGAAACTTCTCAAAAAAAGACATTTCCGCGGCCAACAAACATATGAAAAAAAGCTCATCATCACTGGTCATTAGGGAAATGCAAATCAAAACCACAATGAGATACTATCTCATGCCAGTTTGAATGGCAATTATTAAAGTCAGGAAACAACAGATGCTGGCGAGGCTGTGGAGAAGTAGGTATGCTTTTACACTGTTGGTGGGAGTGTAAATTAGTTCAACCATTTTGGAAAGCAGCGTGGCAATTCTTCGAGGTTCTAGAGCCAGAAATACCATTTGACCCAGCAATCCCATTACTGAGTATATACCCAAAGGATTATAAATTATTCTACTATAAAAACACATGCACACATATGTTTATTGCAGCACTATTTACAATAGCAAAGACTTGGAACCAACCCAAATGTCCGTCAATGATAAAGAAAATGTGGCACAAATACACCATGAATACTATGCAACCATAAAAAAGGATGAGTTCATGTCCTTTGCAGGGACGTGGATGAAACTGGAAGCCATCATTCTCAGCAAATTAACACAGGAAAAGAAAAGCAAACACCACATGTTCTCACTCATAAGTGGGAGTTAAACAATGAGAACACATTGACACAGGGAGAGGAACATCACATACTGGGGCCTGTCACGGGGTGAGGGATAAGGGGAAGGAGAGCATTAGGACAAATACCTAATTCATGCAGAGCTTAAAACCTAGATGACAGGTTGATGGGTGCAGCAAACCACCATGGCACAAGTATACCTATGTAACAAACCTGTACCCTGCACACTCTGCACATGTATCCCAGAACTTAAAGAAAAGGAAGGAAGGAAGGAAGGAAGGAAGGAAGGAAGGAAGGAAGGAAGGAAGGAAGGAAGAAAGAAAGAAAGAAAGAAAGAAAGAAAGAAAGAAAGAAAGAGAGAGAGAGAGAGAAACCATGCAACATAAGGATATTTTCAAAGAACCAAATGTTATCAGCTACCAATTTGTGATGAGAGAAAAGAATATCAAAATCCTTTAAAACCCTTGTCTTCTCAACACAGGTCAGTTATGCACAGGTTGTTTGTTTGTTTGTTTGTTTTTACATGAACCATTGTTGAACAAGTTTGTATTCTTTACAGCAGTAGATATTTTTAGTTTCAATATAATTCCTCTTTATATGAGCAAACTTTTCTCCATTTTAGAAAGTTTTCAAGGATTTAAAAAATTTAAAGTCTTCATATACTATTTATTCTTCCACAATAGCATTAAAAAAAAAAACTAAGTCATTCACATGGGAAAAACTAGAACTCTTGATCCTAGGTTGAGTCGCATGTGCGGTAGCTGATTTATTCCTGCTTCTCTCTTCTCACTAATCAAAACTGATTATTAGTCATTGCTTGAGACTTTCATAGCCAAAGGCTGTTGAACCAATCTTGATAGATTTTCTTTATGCTCTGTACTTGATGTATTCTTCAAGAAAGGCAGAACATGTTAGAAAATAGTAAGTGACAAATAAGTTTTCAATTAATACGTTATAAAACATTCAGCGATTCTTGTGCCTCAGCTTCCTGAGTAGCTGGGACTGAAATAAAATGCTGCTTGTTGCATGATTATAAAACCAATTCTCATGCTAGGATGATCATAATTTTTAAAGTATGGATTACAGTGTTAGAAAATATTCAGAAGCCACAGCATTAAAATAAGGGATGAGTATCAAAGCCATCTATAGACTCAATGCAATCCCTATTAAAATCCCAATACCATTTCTTACAGAAATATAAAACATAATTCTAGGCCAGGCATGGTGGCAGGCTCCTGCAATCCCAGCTACTGGGGAGGCTGAGGCAGGAGAAATTGCTTGTACTTGGAAGGTAGAGGTTGCAGTGAGCCGAGATTGCACCACTTCACTCCAGTTGGGGTGACAGAGCCAGATTCCATCTCAAAAAATAAATAAATAAATAAAATAAACAAACAATAAAAAATAAAATACAATTCTAAAATTCACATGGAACCATAAAAGGCCCTGAATAGCCAAAAACATTTTGAGAAAGGAGAGAAAGCTAGAGACATCACAATTCCTGATTTCAAAATATATTGCAAAACTATAGTAATTAAAGTAGTATATGACCAGGGATGGTGGCTTGGTCAGGCACAGTGGATCACAACCGTAATTCCAGCACTTTGGGAGGCCAAGGTGAGCAGATTACCTGAGGAGGTCAGAAGTCTGAGACCATCCTGGCCAACATAGGGAAACCCTATCTCTACTAAAAATACAAAAATTAGCTTAGCTTGGTGATACATGCCTGCAGTCCCAGCTACTCAGGAAGCTGAGGCACGAGAATCACTTGAACATGGGAGGCTGAGGTTGCAGTGAGCTGAGATTGCATCACTGCACTCCAACCTGGGCAGCAGAGTAAGACTCCATCTCAAAAATAAAAAACAAACAAAAGTAGTATAGTACTGGCATAATGCCAGACATATAGCCCAATGGAACAGAAAAGGGATCCCAGAAATAAATCTACACATACATACATACAACTCATCTTCCACAAGGGTGCCAAGATTACTCAGTAGTAAAAGGACAGTCTCTTCAACAAATGGTGTTAGGAAAACTGGATCTCCACATGCAAAAATTGAACCCTTATCTTACATTGTACACAAAAGTCAACTATAAATGGATTAAATATTTCAACATAAGACCTGAAAGTATAAAACTTCTAGGAAAAATTTTAGAGAAAAACCTTCATGATATTGATCTTGGCAATTTTTTCATGGATATGACCCCAAAACCACAGGCAACAAAAGTAAAAATAGACAAATGGGACTAAATCAAACTAAGAAGCTTTTACACAATAAAGCAAAAAATCAACAGAGTGAAAAGGCAACCCACAGAACAAGAGGAAATATTTGCAAACATATACCTCATATACCTGATACAGGGTTAATTTCCAAAATATGTAAGGAACTCTTACAATACAATAGCAAAAGAAAAAAAAAAAAAAAGACTGATAACCAATTAAAATGAACTGAAGACTTGAACAGATGTTCCAAAGAAGACATACAAATAGCTTACAGAAAAGATAGTCAAGGTACTAATCATCAGAGAAATGTAAATGAAAACCACAGTGAAATCCAATAGCCTCACACCTATTAGGATAGCTATTATCAAAGAAAAACAAGAGAAATGCTGGCAAGGATGTGGAGAAATTGAAACCTGTACACTATAGGTGAGAAATCAAAATGGTGCAGCTGTACCTGGCACAGTGGCACACGCCTGTAGTCTCAGCTGCTTGGGAAACTGGGGCAGGAGGATTACTTGAGCCCAGAAGTTCAAGGTTGCAGTGAGCTATGATGGAAGAACTGTACTCTAGCCTGGGTGACAGAGCAAAATCATGCTGAAAAGAAAAGAGAAAAAGGAGAGGAGAGGGAGAGGGAGAGGGAGAAGGGAAGAGAGAGGAGAGGAGAGAAGAGAAGAGAAGAGAAGAGAAGAGAAGAGAAGAGAAGAGGGGAGGGGAGGGGGGAGAGGGGAAAGGAGGGGAGGGAGAGGAGAGGGGGAAGGGAGGGGAGGGAGAGGAGAGGGGAAGAAAGGAGGGGAGGGGAAGAGGGCAGGGGAGGGGAGGAGAGGAGGGAAGGGGAGAGGGGAAAGCAAGGGAGAGGAGGTGAGGAGGGGAGGATAGGGGAGGGCAGGGGAGGGGACAAGGGAAGGGAAGGGAGAGGAGGGGGAGGGGAGGAGGAGGGACAGGAGGAGGGGGAGGGGACAGAGGAAGGGAAGGGGAGGAGGGGAGGGGGGATGGGAGGAGGGGGGATGGAAGGAGGGGGATGGGAGGAGGGGGATGGGAGGAGGGGGGATGGGAGAAGGGGGAGGGGAGGGGAGGGGGAGAGGAGGGAAGGGGAGGGGAGGAAGGGGAGGGGAGAGGAGGAGGAGGGGAGGAGGAGGGAGAAGAGGGGAGAAGGGGAGGGCAGGGGAAGGGAAGGAAAAGGGGAGGGGAGGGTGAGCTACATTGAAAGGATGGAGGAAATTGAAATGAAAAGAAACAGGGGACAGTAGAAATAGCTTGGAGGAGAGCACATTTCTCAACTGTCATAATGAGAAGTCAATAAATAATGTCCAAAATTGAGAAATCAAGAAATAAAAATGTAATAAATATGTTTAGCAAAACCACTGAAAGTGATTCCTTCTAGGAAGAGAGACTAGGAAATGGGGAGAGGTAATGTCAAGAGACTCTTGTACTTGTAAGACTTTACAAATGATTTAATTTATTTAAATCATATAAATATATTGCTTTAATTAAAAATTAATTTCTATATTAGGAGAAAAGTATATATTGTACGTATTGTAACAGGAGTAAGGAAAGGTTCTTAGGTTCTTGAAGTTCTTACATTGGCTGGTTCCTGCACATAGGTGAAAAAACCAAAATGAGATATTTAGAGTTTCTAGTAATTGATCTGTCTCTATAGTGTCTATTGCCACCATCCTAATGCTCAAACCTAAAACATGAGAATCTAGTTATATTCCTCTCCTTTCCTTTATCTTTCACAGCTAGTCCATTTCTGAGTTGTTATCATGATTTCTGTAAAATATCTCTTGTATTCATCCTTATTCCCTGTATCCCCACTGCTACTGCCTTAATTTATGTACCTATCTTTTCTCCAAATATCTACAACATTCTCCTAGGTCTTCTATTTCTCAAATCAACTTCTCACTCTCCATCCATTCCCCATGTGTAGCCAGAGTGATTTTTATAAAAATGTAATCAGTTTTTTTCCCAAATTAAGGTTCATAAATTGCTTCCTATTGCCTATTGTCAAAATATAAAATAAACTCCTTTATATGGTGTCTTAGTTTATTTTCTGTTACCATAACAAGGTACCAGAGACTGGGTTACTTATGAAGAATAGAAGTTTGTTTTGGTTCATGGTTCTGGAGGTTGGGAAATCCAAGGGAATGGCACTGGCAAGAGTCATCCTGTAATGGAAGGCATTACATGGTAACCTATCAAAACAGACAAAGAGAGAAAATGGAGCCAAACTCATCCTTTCTATCAGGAACACATTTACAAGTTAAATAATTCACTCCTCAGATAACAGCATTAATCCCTTCATGAAGGCAGAATTCTCATGGCCTAATCATCTCTTAAATGTCCCTTCTCTCAACACTGCTGCATTGAATTCATTTTCCAACACATAGACTTTTGGGGAACACATTTAATTTGCAACATACGGCTTGCAGAATCTAGAGTCTTTATATCTGTCCAACTTCATTTTCCATTAATACTTCTTGAGTTTTACATACACCAGCATTTCCCAGAAAAATCCCAGATCTCATATCTTTATGCCTTCAATTTTTCATTTCCTTCTTATCTTGGAAGCAAACTCCTACCTTTACTACATCCAACATATGGCTCATAGGCCCCCATTAGAGTTCTTCACATATTGTGTTGAAAGTGTTTGTTTTCATGTATGTCTCCCTTATAAGATTGTAAGATGGCTCAGATAAGTGACTATGGATTTCCTTTGTCTTCCCAGTATCCCTACCCTCTCACACATACACAATTTGCCATCAAAATTGATCAGATAAATGAACCCAAAAGAGGATCTTTACATGGAATAGCAGTACAAACCAAGAAGTACAATGGGAGAATCAACAAGAGGGGAAAGCAGAATTGAAATAGAAAGTAATTGTATTCTCAGAGTTCAATAAGATTGTAGTAATCAAAGTAATAATAGCTTACCAGGAATTAATTACTAATCAAGCATTGTTCTAAGCATTTTATACATTTAAACCTCGGAACTACCCTAAGAGATCTTAATTTTATTTCATTTACTGATGAAGAAACTGAAGCATAGATAGGATAGGAAAATAGCCCACGGTAACAGCTAGTAACTGGCAATGCTCAATAAACATAGACGTTTGGTCATTTACCAATCATATTAGTCCATTCTCACACTACTTAAGACTGGGTAATTTATGAAGAAAATAGGTTTAAATGTCTCACAGTTTCACAGATTGTAGAGGAAGCATGGTTGGGGAGGTCCCTGGAAACTTAAAATCATGGCAGAAGAGAGGAGTAGAAACAAGCACCTTCTTCACAGGAGGAGTGGGGAAGGGGGAGAGAAGAGGGAAGTGCTACAACACACTTTCAAACAACCAGATCTCATGAGGATGCTATCATAAGAATAGCAAGGGAGAAGTCCACCCCCATGATTCAGTCACCTCCCACCAGGGCCCTCCTCCAACACTGGGTTCAACATGATATTTGGGTTGGGACACGAGCCAAGCCATATCACCAATGATGCCTAGTTTTACTTCAGTGCTCATACCAAGTGCCAAAAATCCCAACGTATCTTATAGGTGATACAATGCATTGCATTATTGAGTTATACAGTAATGACTATTTTGCATTTGGTCAACTTTCACATTCATATCCAAATCTTTGGAGCTGTTCCCTTAGTAATCCTAAAAGATTCTAAAGTTACCATTCCACTGGAGGCTGCTTCTTTCATTCTTTTTTCTAAAATATGTAATTTTCAGCAAGGTAACTAATCGAATTCCCAAAGTGCTCCTAATATGAACACAAACTAGGCTGATCCTTCCCATGAAAACTCCAAATTGATCAAGACAAAAGGGAGGAAGATACGTAAACAGAGTCTGGTATACACTTTTGGAAAATAAAAGCTCAAAGACAAGGGTTCGCCCTGTTGAACATGCCAATTCCTATTTCCACATGCCTCAAGACCCTGGACCCTCAATGGGAGTTCAAAGTCCTCAGAATGATGCAAAGCTGGGCACTGTGGCTCTGTCTACTTGCTTATGTTTTATCTCTCTGACCTGGCCTGTTTTAAGCAGATGAACTTTGAACCTGCAAATAAAGTTTTAGTTTCATTACTAAACAAATGTTTTGCTTATCTTTGGTTAGGTATATCAATATTTTTGCCCTAATTAGTGTCAGAGCAATTTAGTATCTGTATATGTAATAATATATGTTGACTGCCTCAAGCATTTCTTCTGCATTGTGTTCATCTTTAGAACATAGTCAGCATTTATAAATCCACCAAGAAAGTGTTAAGCAACAAAGCTCACCATTGTCAAAAACTCTCACATTCATATCAACTTAAATATTTCTTATTCCTTGGAAAAAAATCAATGGAAGTTATTCACATATGTTAAAGAATCATCTCAAAAAACTACTTTTTCTATAAATAAATACATTTTGTATAAGTAAGCCAAATGTACATAATGTAATTTAGCTACACTTGGCATCCTAAAACACTTGGGAGAGTATTCACTAAATCATTCACTAAATGCTATAATATTCTGTCACTGTATCATAATATTTTATATGCAAAATATGCCCTTCCTAAAGTGGGCCTAAAAACAGTCATTTCTGAGACGTTTATCTGGAATATAAATGTGTTAATGCACTACAGGGTGAAACACTGGAGTGCCTCAGAATTTCCACTGAGCCCCAGAAATTTATCAAAAGATAAATCTTTCATTCCTTTTAATGGGATATTCAAAGTAGTTGGCATCTAAATATTAAAGTGCTCATAAAAATTGTTTTCAAATTCCTATCCCTTGACAGGTTACCCTTTGTTTAGTTGGAGTTAAAATGGAACATTGTCTTTGGCACCCAAGGGAAGCAAGACAATATTGGGCAAGAGAAAAAAGATAGCCTTAGTCAACCTGGTGAGATCACTTCAAGCTTTATCATTTTACAATTCAGGAAACAAACAAGTGCTTATCTTTCTAAGAAGATAACAAATGTTAACTGCTTCGAAAATGAATAAAATTCACAAAATAGACATTATAAATATTTCACAATGATAATAATAATAATAATGTTCTCATACCCAATGAAAATTCAGATCTTGTGCAATGACGTCTTGAATTTGGAAAGATCTAGACAATTCACTCATACAATCCCATTGCATAATTATCAGTTTCCTTAATGTGGCCCCTCAGCCCTGGCTGAACTTGCCATGTGCTTTCAAACAGATGAAAAGGAACCACAAACAGCACAGAAAAAAAAAAAGAATTGCATAATCACTTCAGGAAGTCTTGTAGTCAAAAACCTAGGCTCAAAATAATATAAAGTATAAACTGAATAAAAAGCTTAACATGCTAAGTGAAAGGTTAGGACTAAGACTCCACGCTGAAGCTATGACACACTAGAAAATAAAAATAAATTATTAATTATTTTAAAAACAGCTCAATATCACTTACAACAAATTTCTGGTTATGGTATAAATTAGAATAATAAAAAGAATTTGCAGTTAAACATTCTAGAACCCGGGTATAAGCACTATACACAGAATAATCCAAAATTCATCATTAAGAATTTTTAAATGTTTAGAATAAACTAATTATAAAACTGGAAACAAAAATCAATCCCCTCCTCTCTCCACATTGGAAGTTTTAAATTTGCAAATAGTTACAGCAGAAATGTTTTGTGTTAGAAAAGTTTATAATTAGTCTTATAAGAAAAAGTCAGTGATTGTAGCTTTCTTTAATTAATTTTTTGTGCAAAAGTAAAGGCATTCTGGCCGGGCACGGTGGCTCACGCCCGTAATCCCAGCAGTTTGGGAGGCCGAGGTGGGCGGATGACGAGCTCAGGAGACCAAGACCGTCCTAGCTAACACGGTGAAACCCGCCTCTACTAAAAATACAAAAAGAAATTAGCCAGGCGAGGTGGCGGGCGCCTGTAGTCCCAGCTACTCAGGAGGCTGAGGCAGGAGAATGGCGAGAACCCGGAAGGCGGAGCTTGCAGTGAGCCGACATCGCGCGCCGCTGGACTCCAGCGTGGGCGACAGAGCGAGACTCCGTCTCAAAAAAAAAAAAAAAAAAGTAAGGTCGTTTTTCTATCGAATCACTAAGATAGTAACACAAGTAAAGCAGTTTAACAATTATAAACGTTTGCTTACAGTATTGTCTACCTGTGTAATCTCTTCTCTATCACTTTTTAAGACAGAAATGATTAAATTAAATCTCTGGGCTGAAGAGAGTCTGCTAAAATAAAAACAGAAATTATAACCATTTACAAAATGAAAAAAATACATACTGAATTCTTACAGCATCTTCTCCGCTCAATAAAACTGTCTAGTAAATATCATTCATTGACTTTTATCAGGACAATGCAGTTTTTAAAACCGATCTTTAACAAATAATAATAATAAATAAAAACACTTCGGATATCTTACAGCAGAGTAAAAAGGTACCATGTAACATTTTGTCATCTTGAAACTAAAATTAGGTGGAGAGTTTTGGTATAAAACACACCTAATAGCAATTTAAAGATAGTACAAATAGAACCAGTTGGATATAACTGACCACAAACCGACACATATGTACTGGCTATACACAACAACAACAATCCTTCAAAAAAAAAAAAAGCAAACGTTGGGATTTTTTTTCTTTTTTTCTTCTGATCGGTACAGTAAATGCACCATAATTCAACGTTCACTACCTAGCTTAAGAGAAAATATCTATGTGCACCTCCAAAATGATACCTCACTGTTAGAAGCTTAAATTATAAATACAGGAAATATCAGTTCAAATAAAGACAGACTATAAGTCAGTACTATCATGGAATCATACACAGGATCCTATCCAGAAATAATTACACTCAGCCTTCTGCAGCATGCACGCCCTGGAAGCCTGCATATGTTGGCTTCTCAGCAGCCTGACAGCAGGCAGTTTCCAATTGCATGGAGAAGTGGAGAGAGCTCATGTTAATGAGATTCTCCTTCTGCATCTCTCTACCTCACATACTGCATCTTCTAGCACGGGAAAATCACTCTCCTACTAAGACAGAGAAAGCAGGAGATCCTTATGGGCCTTCAGTTCACTTACATTTTTTATTTTTCTACCATTAATGTTTTTTAAAGCATTCATGTGCCTCCTTGACCCTAGAAGAAATCTTTTCCTTTGCTTGGCTTCTAAGATAGAGTGCTTTGTAATATCCTTTCCCTCACTTCCATGCTTACATAACTTAAAGTGGCCACTTCATTTCATTCATTCTTTTTCCTTCCAAGTTGAGCCACGTTTCAGAAGGACATGACAGGAAAAATCGTAATCAAGGACAAATAAGAACACTTCTTAGTTCTTTTATCAATTTGATAGTGAAGGTTGTCCCATCAACATCATTATGAGGACAATCGTTTCATGAGAGGAATATTTTATTAAAAGAAAACATTAGAATCCTCTTATTACACTGACCAAGCTAAGATTACCCTACTATAGAATACATGGTCGAGAGTACATGTAACGCTAAGAAGAGCTGTGAAAGTAGGAATGGTCCTATTTTTAGGACAGCTTCATTTAACATTCACTCTGACCTTTATTGGAATGTGTCATATTTAATTTAAACTACATATGAAGCTCCTCACATTCTAAATTGAAGTAAACTATTGGGTTTTCCTTTCTTTTCCTCCTTCTCATTTAAAAGTTTTCCCAGTAGTGAATAAGCAGTTTCTTTTTGCATTTTGAAAAACAGAATAATAATAAAGCAATGCAGTTTACCAATCCTCAAAATTGCTTCCATTATTTTATAAGTAGCGTTACTGCAAGTTATGTTTTCATAATCTACCTAATTATTCTTTACTTATTTCTTTCCCTATACCTCAAAGTTCTTGCCACCTTGGACCAATCTAAACAATTCATCTCCTACCTTGGTATTTACACTCTTCAAGTAATCATACATGGTTTTCTTGTCTCTCCTCCCCACTCTGCTGCCTGTCTTGTTTGGGTAAGCAATACGTAATTGGTTCTTTTAATCTGTCCTCATAAGTCAATTGCACCAGCCCCTTAATCATTTTTGTTGTGCTTCTCTGAAATCTGTCCAATTTGTCAACATCCTTCTGGTGCTGGGACATTCAGAACTGCATGCAAGATTCTGGTACTGCCTCATCAATGCTTTATACAGAAAAAAGATGATCACCTCTCTTGTTCTCTTGGTGAGAAGTCTCTGGGCATGCAGCTTCAAAAGCATATACGATTTTTTTGCTATAAATTTATACAAAATATTTCCAACTAATTTTTTTCTATAGCCTTCATTCCAAGCATTAGCATTTTGCAAATATTTCTCTTGAGCTCATACTTTGTATTTCAAATTTGTACTGAGATGTGTATTAGATATATTTGCTTTTGTCTTTCTCAGCTGAGAAATGCTTTATTTTTTCCATGTATGCCTGACCTATCTTTGTGCCACTGTATTCCTCCAGCGTCACCAAGATCTCGATTCAGCTCCATTTATGAGTGTAATTAATATGATCTTTGCCCATTATAAGGGTTATTAATAATAAGGTTAAATAAAAACCTTATAACAGCACCCCCACTGAATCACTCCACACAAGTCAGCTTATTGCAGAATAACAGTTCATTTTATTTATGGTCTCTCAACCAATTTTCAGGACATGTGACAGTGCCCATGTTAATATGAGTAAGATTTCAATAAGGTTTTCTGAAACTGTATCACAGGTTTCATGTTCCTTTTAGTCACCAGTTTTGATCAAAAGGTTGTTAAGTTTGACTGCTGTGGTTCAGTCTTCAATTTTGGAAGTTACTGTTATTAGCTAGAGGAAAAATAAAATGATTAGGCTATTCATAGTACCAGAAGATTGATTTCTCTAAGTAAAAGCCATAGGAACACAGACTTTTAAAAATAATAAGCATTCATTGTAAAATCATATACATTTAATAATATGCCTAGTTTCCATATTTATGGTCCTGTTCCACTAAGTTATCATCAAAATTTATGAATATGTCCACATAATGCAAGTATTTGTATTCAAGTAACAGAAAGGGGGAAAGGTGCTTATTTACAGCTTCTTGTTTATAGTACCTGCCTTTCTCTCATACATTGCTACTTGCAATCTAATGAATGATGCATTTCTCACCCACACCAACTTTCCTATAATCATCAAATTCTATAACTATTTTACATGATACTACATTGGAATGCTTATTTTGAATGCATGTTAAGGGAAATTAACTCTAGGAAAGACAAGCACTTGATTTTCTTTTTCTTGCTTTTCAGTTAAGTACAGACAAGAAATGTAATGAATGAATCAACAGTACATATTTTGATGAAAGCAATGTTGAGCATACCAAACACTGCACATTCAAGAAAAGCCTTGCATTTTTCCTAACTCATAACATTGAAAATGAGATTCACAATCTTGTTAGTGTCAGACTATAATCATTCACATTGCTCTACAAATCAAAATAATATTTTAAAAGAGCAGCACTGCACTTTCAATGTTGAAGTTTTATGTTGTTTTGTGTTTTATGAATGAAATTTTGCTCCAGAATATCCTCAAAGCGATGTGAGAGACATCGAGGCTTTGTTAGTCAAGAACAGAACATGGGAAGGTACTCTTAGATAGTGCATGCAAGTTGGTCTCTTGATACCATTTGAATTGTAAGAAGCAACATTAAATACTTCTGCTTACTGAAAATAAACTTATGCTATCCTGGTCAAACCCCAGGCCCCAACTGCTACATGTGTCATGGAGGTGATGTGTTAGTCTCTAGGGAGAGGGTACAAGGGAAAGTGCACATAAAACTTCCGCTCCAGAGGAAAAGAGCCCTGACACCCTGGACAAAGAAAGTTGTCTCTCTGTCCTCCCACCTGAAGGCACAGGGCTGTCCTGGCATGTGACAACAAGTGGAGATTAAAAACAGGAGAAAGATCTGGGACAAAAAAAAATGTCAAAGCCTTAGAGTCACTTACAGTCTTAAAGAGAATAACATTTAAAGGGAAGCCACATTATTAGTAACACGGGCTTTAAAGAGGGAAAAGGTAATTAGCAACATCTTAATTCTGAATTATGAAACTTTCAGCCAAATCTATCATTAGTCAAGTTAGAATAGAAATTAGAATAGGCTGTATAGCATTCGGTTTTATCACAAAGGTAAAAACGTGATAGCAAAAGCTTTTCAATCAAAATTTTTGCCTTTTCTAACACTCAAAAAAAGGAGCATGGTAGTCATAAATGTGAAAAATCCTTCACCAAGAGTTAGTTTTAAACTCACTTATTGAATTCAACCTAGAGAATTAATATAGAAGATGATACAAAAGGAGATGACCACAGTAGCAAACATGTATCCTATTCAGTGAATGCTATTGACATCTGATTCTATATACACTTAGGTATATGTATTAGGTATTTCGTACATTATATTTACCACTAGGCCACCCAGATTTTCAGTTCAATTGGCAATTCTTTACTAGGGACCCTTTTATTCCTTCCAAATATAAGTGGAGGACAAATTTAAATGCTGCTCAGACTGATTTTTAAAATCTATATTCATTACCCAAGATTCAGGTGCACAAATTTCTTGGCTCCAGAGAACATAATCATTCAACAGAATTGCTTTACCTTATTTACTAACCCAGGACCACTGCAAGTTGGAGATATGTGGCATGTATCAAATATATTTTATCATATATTGCTTCTTTTAAAATCAAAAGTATCTTTTTTATGAATTCCTCTTTTATGCTTATAGTATAAAAATCAATAATAACCTAATTCATTAAAACATTATTTGCATAAGTAACAAATCATTCATCCAATAAGCAGACTTGGCGACCCCAAATATAAACACCAAAAGCTGCATTTTAGTAAGAAAATATGCACTATTGGGGAAAAAATGCAAGACAGACAGAGCAGTGCACCATACATAAAATGTCAAACATGTCAAAACACTCATGAATACCAACATCTCCCACCACACCACGACCAATTTTAAAGGTTATTTAGGGCTCACACATCTACAAGTGCAGATTTTACAGCAGCGGACTTTATTTTTCTCAGATATATTAAAAATAAGTCACTGATGTGTCAAATGTTTTCTATGTCATTTCTGCATATGTGGCCCATGTAGAGAATTCTGCCCAGAATTTCTGAGAGCAGGACAATTACACAGAACACAGACTCCTGGCACCGAATAGATTCATTATGGATTTGTTAGAAGCTTGTTTTTAACTGTATCAATTCAGTATGCAGGGAGGATAATTAGTCAAAAGACCAAGAAAGCAAATGTAGCTATCTTCATTCCTCAAAAATAGAAACCCCTGTTAGGGTCTCCATAATTCAACTTTTCAGAACTTCATTTCAGAAAGACACTTTGAGAACATGTCACAAGGCTTCCTTGTCCCTAAATCACTGATTATGAATTATTTCCGGATAACCACAGACAAGTAAGTCTTATAAAACAAGAAGCATAACACATGCAGAACATACTTATCCTACTTCCAGCCCTCAGATAAGTGAAGCTTAAATTAAATGTCAAAGACTAACAAAATCTATTGTATAAGCAAACAGCTGACCTAAATCCACTATATTTTGTTTGTCAAGTGTGTATATTCTAATAAATTTTATAATATAATAAGACTATTTTTGCCACCCTTTGACCACACCAAGTTAGATGCAGACAGTCTTCTGAATAAATATTACTCTCTGCTTGACTGTCTAAGCAAAATGTTTATACCATTTGTTAGACTGTGATAGTATCTCTTAAGAAAATGTTAATAACAGCTAAACACTGTCTACCGCAAATATAGAAGAAGTAGAGAAAGAATAAAAGGTTCATGCATAGCCAGCTTTTCATTTTTACAAAGTGGCCTGTTTAGGACTGTGAATTAACTAATATGCAATTTGGTTTTCCCGATAGGAAACCTAGAAGCTTGCTGAAAACTCAAATGATTAATATAAGGAAATTCAAACAGCTTGAGGACGAAAAACAGTTTTCTTTTTTACTACCTTTAATATGACTTTCTCAATGACATAAACACATGCAGCAATAATTCCTACTCTTTTCTTGGGCAGCAAAGCAAGCAACTCAGAACTCCTTTGCCCATAAACTACAAAAAGCAATGAAAATAATCCCTTCTTTAAAATTTCAGTGAGAAGAACATTATGCTATTATCACTACCCCACTGTGGTTTCATGTCAATGTTCCCCTCCAGAAGTCTGAACATGCCTGACGCAACATCCTCAACTCTCAGCAGGTGAGAAAATCTTTAGTTAGTTTCTCCAGAAGCAGAAAGGTACAATCCTTCTGGGACAGGAAGTGCTAAAGTAAGGCACTTGTAAGTTCATGTCCTGGCTCTCAGTTCGAATTCCAATTCTTCTATGTACTTATAGGCCAAGATACTAAACAATACCTCTGAACCTCATCTCCTTATTTGTAAAATGGAAATAAAGTGCCAACGTCATATTTGGAGTTGAAAGGATTATATGATATGAGATCTGGCTTTGCAACATATAGTAGACAGAGTTATTGTAATGGAGGAACAGCAGAAACCATGGAATGTGTCCTCTGTCTGCCACCTGCTTCTGCATTTCACAATGGCCCAAATCTTTGAAGGAGTCCACATCACCCCTGCCTAAAGATTGCAGCACCTCTTAGGAAACAAGCTCTCTGACTAGAATGGAATGATAGGAAATGCAAGTTTCCATGCCAATTATTTTGTTCCTTTTAACTCATTTATGACATACCTTGAAACATCTGTGTGGTCCTCATTAGCCCAGAGCTTCCCATAGTTACAGTCACACTCTCCTAACATAGTCCTGCTATGGCCTCTATATCCAACTTTCATCTTATACCTACTTGCCTGCCCAACACCCAGCATCCTCCATGTGCCCTTTTTATTCACTTCCATAGATCTCTTCTTACTTTAAACTCATTCACATTACTGTTGGCACCCTGGCCATTTTAGTCCTCTCCTTCTCATATCTGCCTTCAACTCTAGGACTCTGATTAAATAAATCCTCTAAATTGCCTCCTCCTCTTCCAACTTATCAGTCCCTGCTCACCTGATCATTCACAGTGTGGTTCATTATCTTTATCCATCCCTATCTTTCCCCATTTCCCCCAAAAGCTTTTGCTTCCTCCCTCATGTTTGGCAATAGCATATAAATGAGAGGGCCTGTGACATGGACAATGGGACATTCACTACCCTCCCTTTTCTCTAGCTTTCCTCTATGCCTTTTTTTTTTTTTGCTGTTCACTCTCTTCCCAGGTACCAGGTTCCTGAGGAAGATGAAAAGGGGGTGGCTACATGTGCTTATGTGTCTGTCCTCCTGGCCCTTCCTCATGACACCCACCTGGCTTCAAGCGGATAACAGGCCAGAGGATGAGATACAAAAGTCCATTGGAGTGGTGACCAAAAATGAACAAACCAGAGTGAAGAAAGAGGACTGGCCAGAAAACCACAGTAGTAGACCAGGTATGGTGGCTCACACCTGTAATCCCAGCACTTTGGGAGGCCGAGGCAGGTGGATCACCTGAGGTCAGGGGTTTGAGACTACCCTGGCCGACACTGTGAAACCCCCTCTCTACTAAAAATACAAAAAAAAAAAAAAAAAATAGCTGGGCGGGTTGCCAGCACCTGTCCAGGAGACGGAGGCTGCAGTGAGCTGAGAAAGCACCACTGCACTCCAGCCTGGGCAACAGAGCAAGGACTCCACCTCAATCTCAACAAAAAAAGAAAAGAAAAAGAAAAAGAAAAGAAAACCACACTGCTGAGATTCCCTTATCAGTATCTCTCACTAAAGGCAGCCTTTTCTCTCACTTCCTGCACAATGTGATCCTCAGTAGAGACACTATCAACCTTTTTAACTGAGACCTCCCCCATAAACATATTTCACAGTGTCACCCAAGAAAAATTGCAGCAAACAATGCTTGGACCTCTTACATTTTTGCTATCCTGCAAAGCCCTCATAATTTCTATTCTGTTATTCTTTCATTTCTTTAGAAGAAAATTCTGATGGCAACCCAATATAATAGCTTTGAACACCACTAATGGGTCAGGACCCTCAGTTTGAAAAACACTGGCCTATTTGCAGCTTATTGATGAGGAGTCCTCTCTCTGTCCTTACCCTTCTCAAAATCCCAATTTAATTTGAGTTTGTCAAAACAATCCTCTCGTCCAAGCTTCCAGAGCCAAGAAATCGTGGTAGACTCAATCCCTCTGGAAGTCCCTCTAGTAACCGATGAAAGACTTCTCACACTCGCAGCAGCCGCCCTCTACTCTACTAGGGACGTCTCTAGCAAAAACTTGGGCTCTGTATCTGCTAGAACGGGTGACACATGTCCTGGACATCCTAGTTTATCTAAACACAGGTTGAGACAGAAATAAGAAAAAATAGGAGAGAGAAAGATTAAGTGTAGGAAGAAGAAATGAGGAGAAAAGCGTTGAAGTTGAGCTCTCCTACGATCCAGGTGCTGGCTCGGCGCTGTGTCCAGTTAAACTGAGCGCGACAGGGTTCAGCTAAGCCGAGAAGAGGGCAGCGAGCGACCCGCAGTCAGCATCTTGTAGAGAAGAAGGAGCGCTCCCAGCCGCGGGAAGATCAGCATACTGGCGGCCCCAAGGGCCCCACAGGCGCAGCACTGATCTGGCCACTTGACTAGACGCTTGCTCCAGCGCTCGAAGGCCTAGGGCTCATTACACGCGTTGCGAGGAGACCTGAAAGCAAGGCGGGGACGCACAATCTATCTTCAGAGCTTTGGGTCGTGAGCACACGCGTGGAGCATGGCTGTGGCATGGGCGTGTGGGCCCCTCTCCTAGATCTCCACTAGGTGCGGACGCTCCTCTGCCCCGCCCTTTTGTGCGCCCTCACTACTAGAAAAAGAGTTTTCCCCAGTGTCGCGTGGGAGGTCGCCCCAGCCCAGCTCAGCGCTCGAAGAGACCAGAGACTGATCGGGAATCGCTGGGTGCAGCGAGAAGCAGTACACGCGCTCCACTCCTGTGTTCGTGCCCTAGCGCACCTGACCCGACCTAGAGGCGACTGCAGCCTGTTGCGCCCTTCGCCCTGAGGGTGGGGGGCGCGGGGGTGTAAAACAGCTGAGAAAGACGCAGGGAGCAGCTGGGCAGGAAAGGGAGGGACATGGAGGAAACAAAGTTCATCCAAGTGAATGCGTCCTAATTGCTCCAGGGCTCTCTCCG
Source organism: Theropithecus gelada (assembly GCF_003255815.1). Taxonomy (NCBI): domain Eukaryota; kingdom Metazoa; phylum Chordata; class Mammalia; order Primates; family Cercopithecidae; genus Theropithecus; species Theropithecus gelada. Next base: position 418,986 of record NW_020257631.1, read on the forward strand.
CAAAGTCTACGACTGCAAGCCGCAAAGTCAAACTATGTCTCCAAAACGCAGTGGGCAGAGCAGGAGGGCTTGTGTCTCCACTTTCGCCGCAGGGCGGATCGTGGACACAAGTCCTCGCCAGTAATTCCGGAGCCTCGAAATCAGACTGTGGTGGGAGGAGGGGTTGGGGGGTGACTAATAAGAAGGCGTGGAGGTGGGGGTGGGGAGTACGCGGCAAGAACCCTGCTTTCCGGAGTTCTCCAGCCACTGTCTGCAGTGCCCAGAGCGCACGTCGCGGCTAGGGACCAAAACTGCGGCTCTCTTCGAGCGCCCCCAGCGTGGGGTGGGGCCCTGCTTTCCCGCGCCAGGACCGCTCCACCAGGCGCCCTCCGACGGAAGCTGGACTTTTCCTAAGGAAAGGCAAAGTCAAAGTCGGAGGAAAGATCTTTCTTGCGGCCCCAGCTGTCGCCCCTAATGGTCTCAGGGAACACACTAAAGGAAAGTGACTTTAAATGACAGTCTTGCCATCCTAAATAGTTATGTGCAATATTTTGGTTTCTAGCAAAATTTAAAAGTAAAATGGGGATTTCCATATGTTTATTTTATTATTAAAAACGAATTACTAAAAAGTGATGACCTATTTGGAATTCGTATCTTGCTTTACCAGCAAAGTCAGCCAGTATCGACTGAACACAATAAATGCAGGGGTGCGAAACGTGATTGCTCGGGTTCTGTCGGATGCACCAATCTAAGCAGAACCTTTCCCGAAGACTTGGAATTGGGTGCGCTTTTTTTTTTAAGTCTTGGCTGAGCCCTATGGGGAAGAAGGGTTAACTGGGCGTCGGCTGAGACCCCAAACCCTCTTCCTCCTCCATCAGACTCCGAAATTGAGTCAGTCCCGGCCCGTAGCTGCCTGGGAAGCTTGGAATCCTGAGAAATTCCGGGGTGCGCCCACGATGCAAGCGTTCCTATTCTGACAGCGGGGACAAGTGGGGAGGGGACCTTACAACCTCCTTTGGAGAAGAATGTATGAGAAACTCACTCCCAGACCTCTATTCAATAGTCAAAATAATACTGAAAAAAACTTTAAAAATCTCCAAGAATAGATACTCTCCTTTCCCGTTCCACCTTGAGGGAACCTGTCTCCATTTTTGACCTCGATTTGACAGCGTCAGGACTTGAGACAAGCGCCTCTTCCACAGAGAGAGGCGAGGCCCAGACGGGGAGCCCCCCAGCCTTTACTCTCGGCAGCCACCTCGGCGCTGCCGCGCGGCGGATACAAAAGGAAACGGACGAGCGTGCAAAGCGAGGAGGGGAGCTGGTGGCTCGAAGATGCACAACACGCGCGATGCCTAGAAGTGCTCTGGTGTCACTCTCCTGTATAGGACCTGGCGAGATGGAAATGTATCCTGTACCGGAAGACTCTATGATCAAAATATTGCAATGAAATTAAACTTTTCCCTCACAGACCTGTTTGTATCTTGGAAACATTTCTGCAATGCCGACGCCTAGGTTTAAAATACAATTAGATAATTTGATATTCTCGTTGCCGCACTGACACCGAGAAAGCCAAGAGATTCTCAAGGCAAAGTGAAATTGAACCTTCAAATGACATTCTTGAGTTTGCAAGAATATCTATATCTCCTTGTTGTGCTCCTTGCATGCAGAGAACCAGTGGCCCGTAAGACTTATGACCGGTATTTTTTTAGGGGAGGAGGCACCTAAACTATCTAAGAATGGAGTCCAGTGCCAGAAAGAAATACACAAGATAAGGTCGTTGGGTGCCGCTGTCACTGCAGGGCACCATGGGCTCCCTGGGCTGTACATATCTCTCTTGTGACAATCAGTACCCCAAATACTCTCTCTCTCTCTCTCTCTCTCTCTCTCTCTCTCTCTCTCTCTCATCCACCCATCCACAGCGGAAGGCCAGCAGGGCACCCAGAGAAATTGTGACCGTCCCCTGTACGGCAGAAAGGCAGACCTCAGGAAGGAGCAGGCGACACTGCTGCTCACTGCTCACTCGAGGTTTGAATTAAGGGCATCTATCCATAAACTCAAAATGGGGCTAGATAGCAAAGTCTTAAAATTAGACCTTCCCTCAGAGCTGAGAACTGTATGGTCATGTCTTCGGAACAATGATCATGTATTTTCCATTGCTGGAACGATGCACAATAACTGAAATGCTTAAGAGGACGTGGGTAGACGAGGGCGGTATGAAGCTCTCATTATAAAGTTTAATCTCTTTCTGAAGAAGGTCATGCAACGTCTGGCTTTTGGCAATGCAGCGTGTCTGTTGCTTCTTCTCACTTTACTCCTAGAAACATTAGGACAAGAAAAGTCCTCAGCTGCATATGGAAAGATGCAGGGGCAATACATGCGACGCTCTTTACCCGAGCAACTCGGTGCGCGGCCGCGAGTTTGACAGCGACTCTGTGAAACAGAAAAGGCACTAACCAATTTGCAATTTAGGAATCACAACGGAATGTTCGGCGAGCCGGTGTAGTCGGCACGCGGACCTGGTGGAGCGTCCTCCCTGCCTCCTCTGACCCCAAATTCCCGGGAGGCGCACTACCCGACTCCCCCTTGGCCTTGGGTGATGCGCCGACGCTTCCTTAAGGGAGAACCAGTCACAGAGTTCGTTTCTGGGTTCAACTCTGGGGGATTGTGTGACGGAATGTCATTGTCTCGGGGCTGCAGACACCTGGGAGACGAGTGCTGAAGGCTCTGCAGATTCCCAGCATTTCTCAAAAGCCTTTCTCTTTCTCTTTACTTACTGCTTTGTGGCTTTACTTGGGCATAAGATGTGAAAATAAAATGATATGGCTAGTCTCATCTTTTCAAGAAAGTCAAGAAATTGAACATTTCGTTATTATTTAATCTCTTATGTGGCCACCCTATTCGTCCCTCAGTTACCCGGAGAAAAACGCATCTTATAAAAATAACCTTATATTACCACCGAGACCTGCATTCTCTCTTTTTGCTGACCCGCAAAACGTGTCTTTTAAAAAGAGGAGAAACAAGCGAAAGAAAACCTGAGCGCTCTCGTGGCAATTTACAGTTCTAACTCTGCATTTTAAAAACAATAACACTCTTTGTAAATTTCAGTGACCCCCCAAGGCCATCAGTAATTCACCAGGGTCAGCGAAGGAGACCATCCCCACCTTACCCTCTCTATGAATTCACAGCTGCCCTAAGGCGAAACTCGTTGGACCTCATCTGCCCAAGGACAAGGGTTCTGAGCGGAAGCAGATTCTACAGCATCAGTTTCCTTTCTTTTTTGAAAGTTGGTGCTGGGTGGAATCCGAGAGGCCTGGTTACAACTTGCTTATACTAGGCCCAGGATCCAACACACAGATATTTTATCATGTACCTGAGAAAGTTATAAGGGATAAATTCTGTTCTAAAACTACAAATTGCACCTCATCACCATCCACTGAATGAGGAAAATAAAGAGTTGTAAGAAATACCTCCACTGAGTTCTGCTCTGTGCCAAAGTGACCCAAGGCCCAAAGGGCCTGAACTGCTTAGCCCTTTCTCCATGACCCAACAATTGTAAATTGAGAAATTGGAAAATTGGAGATTACATACAACACTCCTCAAACCCGTGTTGACTTCTTGAGTCTTAAAAAGATACTTCCTAATCACTGTGCAAGACAAGTACTTGACAAGACTCTGACCTTGTTCAAGTTCAAAAGCTCTTGGGTCTCCAGAACATCTCTCCTGAAAGCTACACTTACTTGCAAAGTTAACAGAAGAGTTGAGATATTCTAAATTGACTCTAAAAATATTGGTCGCCAGACTGGAAAATTCTAGTTAAGAAAAAATATTTTACTGAATTATCTGGATAACTATTTTGGTTCACCTGATTTCTTTTGCCAGAATAGATTTAGGCTGTCAGTTTGAAATTCAGATACCGAATAAGTGACCTATCCCAAATTAATCTCCAACTGTGTATGTTATGTTGCCATTCAGTCATTATTTTTTCCTGACCCAGAAAGAAGACAAAATTCTGTTCATTTACATGGTTTATTGTTGTAAACATTAAAATTGTCTTTCTCAAAGAAAGAATTTATCAGAAAAAAAATCAGCGTCTCTAACTGTCATACACCATAGAAAAAAAGGCAGTGACTCATATCATGTGCCATACTAGAAATATACAAAGAAAAATACTACAGAATATGGCAATATTAAAATTCTTACTCAAACAAAATAATAAATTAACTGACAATTTTAGACATAAAAAAATTCAAAGTGCTCAGTAATTTCCAGGGAGTTATGTATATTATAAGCACTCTGGAAACAGTCAAAAGCTGCTGCATGCAAGTTTTGTTTAGCTTTAGACAACAAAATAATCAAGATATAAACTTTCTTTTTATCAACATCAATGGTACATACAACACTTACAAACAAGGAATGTTGGACGGTGTTACAAACACTATGTGTCCCTTTTGTCAGGATTTTCTGATGTGTAATACTTGTGCCCACCTATTTTACAATTGAGAAAATGTTTAAGCTCAGATAACTACCAATCTTTATAAAATCTAACAGACTACATAGTGTCTGAAATACTATTTATATAATATAGACATTACTGAAGTAGCAAGTGCCTATAACATTTTCAACCTAGAATCAACATGCTTGTCCCTTTTTATGTATTTATTTTTTTTTGCAAACACACTTATCTTTTAGAATTTGTAATATTTATTCATAAATAGGCACAAAATAATTTAAAAAGCCAAACTGCATTGGGTAAATTTACAAGCCTTTGCCTTCTTCAACTCATGCCACCCACGCAACATTTAGTTTTACTATATATTACAGCTTTCTTTACAGCAGAAAACTTTGAAGTATTGTTAAAGGGCAATACTTGTGGGTCCCCTTAAGGTGTGTGTGTGTGTGTGTATGTGTGTGTGTGTGTGTGTTACATTTGTCTGAACTGCAACAACCAAGCATGGCCAAACATTTCCCATTATACAGTATATCAACCTTTCTTCTGAATAATAAACTGATTTTTAAACTGATAATAAAAAGTTTATACCACTGTATTGTGTGTAGTCCATGTTCTAAATCCAGGATGCCCCGGAGCCAAAATGCCCTTTCAGGTTCTGCCTGCAGGTTAGGAAATAGCAACAGTTTTTGTTTGTTTGTTTTCTTTAGGGATCAAGGGGGCTGGGGGAGGGTTACAGAAATGAGGGGCAACTTGAGCTGAGACAGCTCACAGGGCTATCTCTGCCCATGTGACTTGCCCCCTCTGGACAGTTTCCGTTATCTTTCCAGTTCCTTTGAAGTGCTTGGGAGGAGGTCTTAGAAAGGTAAAGTGTCCAGGAAAAGTTTGTCAATTATTGCTGGCGGTGGCACCAAGTCTTCCAATTTCAGGTAGAAAATGCGCTGTAGCCCCTGTGTGCAAAGGGTACGAAGTTCTGGGAGCTTCCCCAACAGTTTGGACAAATAATTGGGGCGGTTCAACCCCCCATTGTTGAAAGTCACATGGTCTTTGAGACAATTTACAATCTTGTTTTGCAGTTCTTCCACTCTCTTGGGTTCCTTGAGCCCGTGTCTCTCTAAAGAAAATATAATCAGAAACAAAAGAAGAACGTACAAGACAGTTAGCTAGTTGGCAAAACCAAGGAGAATCTGTGACAAGGGCAAGCCAGGACAAATCCTGCTAGGCAGTTCTGGAGGGGAAGCGCCCTGCACCTGCAGTACTGACCTGTGACCATAGCCAGGGCAGCAATGCAGGAGAAGGCAGAAATGTCGATGTTCATATTCTGCAAGTTGGAGGAGAATTCAACAATGGAATCAATCCATTCCCCAAAGCCACGAACGCATTGCAACCTGTGCAAGACCACCCCATTGCAAAAGATGAGTTTACCCTCCACTGGGTTGGACCTGCAATTAATACCAAAGAGAGAGAGGGGAGAAAAAGAGAGAGAGAAAAGCTAAACAACTAATTACTTGAAGAGCAATAAATGAGGGATTTAAGAGGCACCTAATTACTGAAGAGTTAATAAAATGTAGACCAGTGGACCTTGAAAGGGTTTAATTTCATAACAATCAAGAACGCCCCCTATCCCACCTCCATTCCATTCATCCAAGGCTTCTGGGCTTGCTCCTTCCCTTGTCTTTTTTTGTTTTCTTTCTTTTTCTTCCTTTCTCCGACTTTCATTTCCTATTCTTTTTCTCTACCCCACCCTCTGGTTTCCCTTCATCCCTTTCTTTTCCTTTCTTGATTTCTCTCACAGCCTCCCTGGATTGTCTCCTCCCTCCCTCATTACCTGTATGCTAATCGAAGGACAAACAGTTCTAAGAAAGCTGATTCAAAAAGCAGGTCCTGGTCGGCTTTGGGCAGGTCTGCGAAGCCAGGGATCTTCTCCGCCCAGCCCCGGATGATCTCCATGGAGCCAGTCAGGAGATCATAGAATTGCTGGATATGCTGGGTGTCATCTCCACTCATCTGATAGTCAGGGTTCGCCTGGAACTGGAATTTCATTTTAAAAAGCACTTAATGAGGTTCTCTAAAATATATAACCCGTGAAATTGCTAACCCCGTTTCTAGTAGGGGAGCCAGGTTTTTATAACAATTAAACCTCTCTCTGACCAGTAAGGAAATTAGATGTTCCGGGGCAATTAATTCAATTAGGGATGGTGCTACGAGGTCGCTGCTTTAAATATGTAAATTACCATTTCCATACAGACTAAATACAGTGCCATCCAGCCCTGGGAAACGTTCACTCTTATCTCCACAAAACAATTGACACGTTAGTATTCATGCTAGTCCCAGAGTGGGCCTCGAGCTGAGACATCCTTTTTCAAATCTTAATAAAATTGCAGTCACTACCACGTTTGCTCAACATACTTCCTCCAATTAAAGCCCGCATATTTTTCACAGCTGGAGTAAAAAGGATCTGACCACTTGATCCCCCACCTCACTGCCATTCTTCACACCCTCTCCTTCCCTTCCCTGACCCCCAGACAGGCCCTACATCCTTCCCCAGCACAGTGCCAGGAAGGATGAGGATTAAAGCATCTACCTCTATGGAGGACTGGGAATAAAGTAGATCGGGGAGGGGGGAGTTCGTACAGCCCCTGGATTTCATGATAGAGGCACTGGGGTATATGGAAGAGGAGGGGCAGAGGGGTAGTGGGGTAGTGGGAATTCACACAGCTTCAAACCCTGTGGCATGTCCCTCTTCTCCTTCCTCTGTCCTGTTCTCATGTCTATGACCCCAAGCTACAATCCCTGGCCAGAGCTGTGAGGCATATAGTCTTGCTTGCCTTCTTTACCCCATTGAATCTGAGGGTTAATGGTGGATGTGGGGAGGGGTCCTGCCCATCTGTCGGTTTATCCACATGATTTTCCCCCACCAGCTTCTTACCCTGGAATAGTCCAGGCTGGTCATAGCCGGGTTGGAGTCGACATGGGCCCTGACGAGGGCACTGATCAGACTCACCGGGGGCGAAGGGGGAGAGGGCTCCTGTGGGCTCTTCGGTTTCGAGGGCAAACGACCTCTCCGGCCTTTTAAACTGTCTGTGCGAACCACTGCAAAGGAAGAGCCCTGTTAGCGCCACTTTTCCGAGCCCAGGCCCAGCTGCTGCCTCGGTCCCTCCCGGGGGAAGGCCGCAGCCGCGGGGCACCAGGCTGAGCGGCTCAGGGCCCCACTGCTTGTAAAGCCTTTACTGACGAGAAGCATTAAAAAAATGCGGGGTTATTTTATGTCTTCCTCCAAATGGGTCGTATAGTTTAAGGAGAGAAGGGCCTGGCGGCTTTCTCTAGGGGAAGCCGGGCAAGCAGGCAGCTGCGGGGTCCTGAAGGCCAGACTGTGGGGGAGCCGGAGATCCCCAGCACCAGGAAGTGGAACGTGATGCTAGAGTATGAGCAGTGGTTTCCTAAGGGCGCAAACTGGAGGGTCGGCAGCTCCCCGCTACCTACCTTCTTTGACCATCCCAACAGCCAGGCACTTCTGAAATCGGCAGTACTGACAGCGATTCCGGCGACGCTTGTCCACTGGGCAGTTTTTATTTGCTAAACACACATATTTTGCATTTTTTTGCACTGTGCGCTGCAAAAGGAGACAATATAGACCAAAAAATTTTTTTCTTCTTTTGAAAATCAGGCAACTCGGAGAAAATTTCCGATATGTGGCTGGGGTTTACGATTCCTCCCCACAAACAAACACATACACACAATTCCATTTTATTTTTTTCTCTTCCTTTTCTTTCTTTCTTTTCTTTTTCCTCCCCCAGGGCATTTAACAGAAGAAAATTGATAGCGTTAACATTTGAGCTAACCTTGCCGCTCCTTGCTGTGTTTTATATGCCAAGAGAAGGAGAAGGAGACGCTCAGTAAATACAAATCCGTGGGCATTCATATTATTTACATTCCTTGGAGACCTTCTCTATTTAAAATGATAAGATTATTCAATCAGGATGGCGAAATAAAGAGATCACTTAATTTGACCATAGGGAATTCTGTTCCACTTGGTTAGCTCAGACACGGTTCTCTGTCCTAACCAATTTCATTCTGAACAGGGAAGACAGCTCCTAGCACATGCAAATGACCCTCTTCCAACTCCGGCTCCAGCAACTTCGGGCTGGGGCCAGCCGGGTCGGCTGAGTGCGAGGGGGATGCGACCCTGGCCTCCCAGTCTTTCTGCTTCCCTTTCTCAGACACCCGGAAGTCCCCGCCGCAGCCCGTGGACTCCTGCAGGGTAGCTTCGGTGGACCCCGGAGAGCCTGGCAGTCCCAGGAGAGCTGGGGCTGGGCTGCCAGCACCCAGGCGGAGGCACACTCCAGGGTCCCGGGCACTAGGGGCTCCCTACCTGCCTACTCCGCTCAAGCCACTGCTCACCTTAAAGAAGCCTTTGCAGCCCTCACAGGTGCGCACGCCGTAGTGTTGGCAGGCCGCGTTGTCCCCACACACAGCGCACAGCCCCTCGTTGGAGGGGGAGCCCCGCGACGGCGGCGAGGGCACCTGCGTGTCGAGCAGCTGCGACGCGTGGCCGATCTGCAGGCCCGGGAAGCCCATGGACGCGGGCTTGCGAATGGGGTTGGGTACAGCAAAGGTCTGCCCGTCCACCACGTGGTGGCTGCTGGCGGGCTCCGGGTTCATGGGGACGTGCAGGGGCCCGTCGAAGCGCATCTGGCAACTAGACACCGGGGTGCCAGGGGGCGATTGCTTAAAGGAGAAGAGGGAGAGGCGGGAAACTGGCGTTTTCCTCTGCTCGATCATGTGCGTAGTGGCCACGTAGTTCTGGTGGAAGTTGTGGAGAGACCCCGGGTCGTCCCACATGGGGCTGTGCTGCACCTGGAAGCCCGGGGTGGTGGGCGTCGGGGGCGAGGAGGGCTTGTAGTAAACCGAACCGGAGTGCGGCATCATCTCCTCAGACTGGGGGGGCAGATGGCTGTGTTGCTGGTAGTTGTGCATCTGAATGTCTTCTACCTTAATGGAGGACTGCTGTCCGGACAGGGGCATTTGGTACAAGCAAGGTGGCTTGACGTCGTAGCCTGTGCTGTAGTTGTCCATAAAGGTACTGAAGCTGGGGAGAGAAGTGGTGGCAGTGATTTCAGTGTTGGTGAGGTCCATGCTAAACTTGACAAACTCTGGAGTTAAGAAATCGGAGCTGTATTCTCCCGAAGAGTGGTAACTGTAGCTCTGAGAAGCGGGGCTGGCTCCTTGAGGCGAGGACCCATACTGCGCCTGAACACAAGGCATGGCTGGAAATGAAACAGGGTGATACACACTCAGCCTGGTCAACTGAACACTTCCTCCCGGGCTCGGGTACACCTGGAGCTACACCGGCAGCCCGCGGCAGTCAGAGAGCGTGTAGGGGCGCGAGAGGAAGGGCAGGAGAGGGAGAATGCTGCCGAACAACAGTGTAGGGTGTGGAAAGACTGACCAAATAAAGACCCAGAGCTAAAAAGCTACTGAGGGTCCACACTCCTAGGTATTTCCAAACATCTCCTCCATACCACCCCCCACACCTTTTTACAGTCAATCCCACTCAGATGAGCCTCTTCTCTGAAGCTCAGATTCAGCAGTCTCTTTCTAGAAATGACCATCTAGAAATGAAGTTGAATTTCACAATGAGAAAGTTGTTCCCCAAGGCGATGGGTCGGGCAAATCTTAAGTTACAGGGTTTGCCAAGAAGATCGCCTTGTCCTGTTTCTTGATGTTTGGGGAACTCCGGAGAGTAAAGGAAATAAATGAAGTTGCACTAACCTTCAGCCGAGTTACAGGCGTTTTCGAGGAAATTAAAGGTGGACAGTGTCGTAATTCAATGAAGGACAAAGTTTCCAAGATTTTTAGAAAAGCAATGGGGAGTCCAGCCTGTCCAATCTCCTCCCTGAAATACAGACACAGGAAGCTTCAGGGTATCTTCCTGACAGAGATTCAACTGGGCATATGTAGACTCACCAGGCAGGCCCTTCCATGCCTTCCCTGTTCATCTCATTGGAAGTGAGTGGGAAGCCTTTACCAAACACAGCACTTAAAATGAATGTATAAAAGAAATGACTTGAAACAACAGAAAATACTACCCATTGCACTGTGTAAATCTTTGCAGAGAGAGGATCCTGCAAGAGGAAAGTTAGTCCATGAACTCATTTAACATTTATGATGTAATGAACTGGCCCCTTTGCTACAGTGTAGGTGGAGAGGTCATTTCCATCTTAGGTTAATTCAGGACCTGAGTATGAAGACTAGAGTCTGAAAATACAGCATTGGAACCTTCTCTTGCATTTTTTTTTTTCATGTGGTGAAATTGCCTTTTCTTTTGGTAGAGGGGAAGAAAGTAGAAGTCAAGAATATAAAATGAGAAAACAATCTTTCCCCTTATAAAATGTTAGAAAGACCTTGACTGAGAAGGCAATTTGAGTGGAAGCATCCGCATTTCTAAAGTGCTTTTGACAGAGCACTGGGATTGGAGCTGCAGACAAATTGATGTTCACTTTTCCAGAAAACTTGTCTTTCAGCTCTTTAATGGCCACAAGGTGGGAAGAGGGGACCCTACTTTTCCAGGAGTATCTTAGGTCAATTGCAGAGAGGGGACATACTGCTTATATGGTATTGGCACCAATATTAGAAGTGTTTCCCAGAACAGCAACACCAACACCTTCCCCATAATGCCTTCCACAATCTGCCTTTCTGGAACAAGGCATTCTTGTGTCCTAGTAATTTTCAGATGTTCCCACTTAGAAGGCATTCTAGCGCACAGACAATCTTATTACTAATGAAAAAGAAAGCCAGTATCCTCTCTTTCTATTCTTTCCCCTCCCCCACAATCTTGCTTCATAGTGGTGGTGGGGGTGGGGGCGGGGGGTGATTACCCAGAAAAAGCAGAAAGGAGACTCGACTTCCACAGCCCTTAGAGATATTCCTGTGTTGGATATTAACTCCCTGGTAGCTCCACAGTTTCATAACTGTACTCTTTACATATTCATATTCTCTCTCTCTCTCTCTCTCTCTCTCTCTGTCTCTCTCTCTCTCGACACATTCGCAAACCCAAGGACAGCATATGTCAAAACCAGAAATTTCAGACAACTTAGTAACAGGACACTCTACCAACACCACCCTTACTCAACAATACCCGGGAAACATCGCGCGCTGGCCAGCCGCGGAGACACAGTTCCCAAGCAACGCATAAACTGAAGAACTTTCTCTCCCTGTCAGTTTGTGGGCAGCTTCCCTCGTATACACAGGACTTGGAGTCTCCGTCTTCACAGGCCACAATCAATTCCTCACTAACAGCAAACTTTGCTCACATTTCCGCGGGCTAGCCCTCAGCTCTCAAACTGTGGAGTCTCCCTTCCACGTCCACCAATGAGGAGCCTGGAAGCCTCTGTCGGGAGCCAACTCCCCACTAGTGCCAAAGCCGGAGTTCGAAAAAATGCCCCCCGGTAACTACGCGCACGCACTCCCCATCCTTCGGTCCCACTCTCACTAGAAGCCTCTGGCTCCCACTTCCAAAGAACCTATCCCACACAAGTGGAAAGAAGAGACGTGCAAAAGAAGGAAGAAGCATAAAAGAAGGCGAACTGCATGGGCTGCATCTACTCACTTAGGAGTTCTCCGCGTCTCTCTTCATTCATTCAACTCTGCCGAAGTGCAGTTCCCTCTGGGAGGCTGGGCGCCGGGGTCGGGGAGGGGTGGGCGAGCTGGGCGAAGGGAGCCCGGACACCTCACGCAGGGAGGGAGTAGGGACAGGCGGCCGGCTGGACAGGCAAAAGGGACCGCGGAGCTGTACGCGAGCCGCCGGGCTGACTGGCCCTGGCCGCCAATGTGCCTTTGTTTATGTGGCTCGCGCTGCCGCTGCCAACATGCACCTAAAGTCTCCGCGCGTCAGCGCGCGTCAGCGGCCCGCCGCCCAATCGCCGCGCCGCCGCGCTCCCTGGACTCCTGGCCCGCGCTCGCTTTGGTATATTTCCGACCTGACGTCACGAGCAGGGCAGATTTTAAGGTGGGAACCGCTCTGCGTTCACCTTGGTAGCCAGCTTGGGTGGTTTTTGGTGTTTTCTTTTCTTTCTTTTTTTTTTTTTTTTCCGAAAGAGGTGTGACCTCTCCCAGGTCTGCGCAGCCCGCAGTGCCGCGACACTTCACTTTCCCCCAGGCCCCCGCGCCCTCGCAGCTGCTCGGCCGCTCACATGTGGGGAGGGTGCAACAAAAGCCCAGGCGGAAGGGAAGGCCGGCGTGGGCCAGGTAGCACGCACCTGGAGCCGCATGGAATGGGATGTGCCTTGCAGCGCCCTAACCTCTCCCACCCACCTTCGTCACCCCCTTAGCGGAAGAGCGTACAGATGTCCCATGACACGAGACGCTCAGAGGGCTCACGCAGTTCGGGTGGGATTTCCCTACCCGGTTCATCCCCTTTTACTCCCTTTTCCTGTCCTAGGCCTCCTCCTCTTCTGGCATATATTCATTCTCATTCTCTCTCTCTCTCCCCCTTCCCCCCACTCCCACACCCCCATCTAAAAGGGAATGGGAGTGGGGGTAGGGCTTATTTTTCTGTGTTTCCTTATTTCCACGCAGTGCCCACGTTCGATGGAGGACGTGGTGCGTGGGGTTGGGGGGGAGGAGAGGAAGGGGAGAGGGTAGACAGTGACCGTGACCCAGCTCTTTAGAAACCCCAAAAGTCAGAGTGAAGCGTCGCGCCTTTTCCTTTCGCAGACAATGCAGCTGAGCAGCAGGCAACAGGTGCGCCTTCTGCAGAAAGGTACTCTGATTCCCACCTTCTGCAAACTCTAATACTTTCGATACTCCTCGGTGCCCACCAACTTGTACCCCTTCCACGAGTTTTAGAGAAATAAATCGACCTTCGTTTGAAACAAGGTCTATCACAGCCTCAATATTAGAACCCAGAAAGACTGGACAAGAAAAGCGAAGCGGGTGGGGATTGGAGACAGCGTCTCCGCAAAGCGTAAGGTGTGAGCCTACAACCCAGCCAGGAGAGGGGCCCGAGCGGACTGTGGGAGCATGTCCCACCCCCGCAGCCATCCGAGTCGCCGCCGATTCTGCTTTGCAATTCATTTCCCCTCGCCAGGCCGCGGGCGCAGGGAGCTTTCTAGCAAAGACAACGCCGCGGCTCCGGAGGGCAAGCTCCCTCCCCCAGTCTCCCGGCCGGAGCTGGGCGGGCTTCCTAGGGCTTCTCCCGCGGGGCTGGAAGAGGCTGGGCCTTGAGAGGGAGAGTTCGGAGCCGCCCCCGCTTTTCTACTAGCGCAGAGCGTCCCAGCCGCCCCTCCTTTCTCGGCGTGGCTCGCTTCCAGGCCGACGGGACCCTTTTGCAACTTGCCCCCCTACTCGTGTTCTCAGTACCGGCCGATGGCGCCGCGGAACTATTCGGGATCCCGGGCTGCTCAGCCCTAATCTGCAGCCCCGCCTTTGCCTACTCCCTGCTGCCCCCAGCTCGCCGGTGGCTGGGGAGGCGTTGCCAACAGATGTCCTGCGGCTGCCCCAGGAAGCCGCGGGCTCTTCTGCGCCGCAGCCTCCGGGAAACCTACGTGACCACCTTAAGTTTCCCCCAGATGTTGCGGCTGCCGCTACTGCTGCCGCCGCCGCCGCTGCTCGGCGGTGCCCTAGCGGGCGCAAGAAAAAAATAAAACCAGGAAGTGGGTGGGGGGGGGCGGGTTGTGGTGGCGGGTAAGGGTGTGTGAGTAGGGGGATGAGGAGGGGAGGGCGAAGAATAGCATATTAGCATGAGCTCGGTAGCGTCAGCGCCCCGTGGGCAGAAGCGATTCCATGCGAACGAAAGGGAAAAAGTGAGAGTTTGGAGAGCCGGGGAGAAGGAAGGGGGTGGGGGTGGCGGTGACGCAGGGGCGCAGGCATTGACGCACCGGCCAGGCTGGGCCCAAAATAGCAGCAACACCAGCTCAGAGGCGCCCTCCCGGGTTCCCTTCCCCTTCCGCGAGGGAGCAGGGCGCGGCCACGGGGAGCTTTCCTTGATCCCGGCGGTGGGCCAGGCTCCCGGCCGCTATTTTCAGGCAGTCGGAAACTCAAGCACAGGCACGGCGGGGTGGCAGTTATTATTTTTTAATATAGTCCTAGGAAAACGGGGGCCGGGAGAACTTTCAGGTTGGTTATAACCACCAGCCTCCATACACACACTCCCGTCTAAGTAGATGCATTCACTCTGCACGCTTCCCCCTCCCTCATTGCCATAAAAAACATTCAGTTTAGGTTGGGTTGAGCCTGGGACAATTTGAAAATGCCGTCCCAGGGAACTGAAAAGTGTCCTGGAGTTCTTCAAGTGAGCGCCAAGGAAGCCAAACATTGTAATGTGATGCGTTATTCTTTAACAGCAACCTGTTAAAGGTGCGGCTTCCTGATAACAGCCTTTGTCCAAGTCTTAATGCCACCAAGAATGAAGGGTCGTTTTCACAGCAGCTTATTATAAGAATTATTATTAACTGGGAATGGAGTGATTATATATAAAATTAAAATGAGAGAAAGGGGAGACCTTTCTTATCTGTTCTATCATCTGTGTAAGAGTTCTCTCCTCTTCAAAGTCCTATTCTGGTTTCTGGGAAGCTTTTACTGTTTCTTAGGAAGACACGCCGGATGTAAGGCTGTTAGGCTCGTTTAAACCAATTTTGAATAAGCTACTTCTTAGGCTGGGGTTTCTGTAGGGCCCGGATGAGCTGGGTTGGAAAGGATTCAGCATATAGATCAGAAAGTGTTTAAAAAAAGAAAGAAAGAAAGAAAGAAAAAGGCCACCCTCAAAACCCCAGACTACAGTTTTCCTCACCAGATTCTAATGGGACGATGTCTCAGTAGCACCGCCAATGTGTGTGTAATTGACTGATCCAGTCAGTAGGGGGCCTGACTCCACAACGTTCAAGAGAATAACACACACACACACACACACACACACACACACGCTATTTAAGCTAAACTAAAGAGAAGGCTGCAGGCCCAAATATTAATGTTGTGCTGGAATTCATAAATAACTAAAAATCTTTGATTCTCTTCTATTTTCTCCAAAAGGGAAACAGTTTTAACACATGGGATTAGGGTCACAAAAGATTTTCTTTATTTCTTCCTGCTCATGTTTAACTCACTGTTAGGTCACAGAAGGAAAAAAATCAAACTGGTAATAAAATCTCTCATTTTATCACCAGCAAGTTCAAATTGGCATACAGTTTGGAAAAATGAAACCATGTTTTAAAATCCTATGATTACATGTTTAAATAAATTATAGTTTAGAAGGAGATTCCTGTGGGTATATTTGCTAGTAAATAAGAGAATGCTTTTGTGCACAGAGATTTAATTACACATATAGAATCAAAATGTAGAATTGAACAACCTTTCAGAAAATGTTAAAACGATGCTTTAGGCTAAAAGAAACTGAAATTCTGCATTTATATGACTGCAACCCTTCAAGATTCTTGAACATAAATAGTTCAAGTAAAGTATTTTATAACTCAATTAAAATGACAATAATGGTTTTTTCAG